>NC_056749.1:625397431-625447431 GCF_019279795.1 Protopterus annectens
TAGTAAATTTCAAAAAAATTTGGGACCCAATTAACATACATAACATACTATTAATCTGACAATAGCTACTGTGCTGTATTAAAGGGAATAGCAGGCAGCAGAACTTACAGAAGGGTACCAAGTTAACCGAATATCAGAATGACAGCAAATTAAAGGGCAACACTGAGATTCTCTTATTAAATGCACAAGTGCTCTGTCCTTTTCCTCCCTATTTAGTGTCCCTGTTATGAATAAACAGCTTTTAAAATATTTTCAAACTGACTTTCTCTCCACTTGAACAATGCCTTACTGTACTGTGGTTGTTCCACTTAAAAAAAAAAAAAAACATTTATCCCGCCCTGAAAGAGTCTCCAGTTCGTTTATGTCATCAAGGTCACTGAACACAGTTAGTTTTTCTAGCCAATTCCCTCTCCAAACTGACATAGTGACCGTCCTAAAAATCCACCAATGCTGTGAAGTCACACCTCCCTGGTCCTTCACCTACCCATACAGAAAGTAGCAGCTAGAACAAGGAAACAGTACAGGAGTTAAGTCTCCTGCTGTGAGATGTCAATCACAGCAGGTAAAAGCTCAAATTACCTTAGCACTTTGACAGCTAGGGAAGTTAGGTGTGAAGGGGGATGGAAGATGAGTCAAACTAGTACAATTCAGGCTTCACAGAAAAAATAAAAACTGCAGTTTAGTCATTCTAAAAAGAAGCAACAGTAAAAAGCACTTTTCAAGTCTGTTCTGTGGCATTTGTACTGTTAGTGTTTTAAGCAGTCATTGAACGGCATGAAATGTTACTTAAAACTAACTGCCTGAAAAACAGCAATGAATGCATGTAAAAGCAATGCAGTGACAGGAGCTTTAGGAAGAAAGAGGCCTGCATGATGTAACTTTTTAGAAACGAGCACTGCATTGTGGGATACCTAGAGGCAGAATAAACGATCAGAATTACCTCACAATGCCAGACCCCATGAGGTCAGTCTCAGAAATTATGGATAAAATATTTAAATATCTGTAAATAGGCCCAGAGTGGTAAAATGTAGAAAACACTTAACCATGGTGAATTTTTTTGAGTCTGTGGGTGCGGCTCTCATTTAATTTAATGGCCTCTACAAATTTCTCTCAAAACGTACGCCAGGAAGAGTAAGTGTTTTGGATGCTGTTGGAAGACTTGGGTCACTGATAGGTTACAGGGAGCGAGAGAATAGAATTCACGTTTCTTTCTCTTGCGGCATTCAAGCCATATTAAAGTTGCTATTTTTTTTTTTTTTTTTTTTTAACACTTAAAACAAACTAGTTTAACGTCACGATGATTGCTACTGCCATGTTCTATCCAGTGAAACTTCTCTTACTGAATTCCTTAAATTCCATTGGTTAGTTTTGTTCTCACAACTGTACTCCTTCCAACTGGCAGCTCAAGGCCTAATATGGCCTAGTAATTTGAATCAGGACTTCATCTTCAAAATGTCTTTATACCCATTACAAAGAGTGCACTGGAGCTTCTGCATACATCAGCAGAAATTTAAAGGGTGGGGTAGGTGCTAAAACAGTACTGTGTTTGTTCTCTCTGTAGTACAGTCATGTACATTACACTGATCTTTTTAACAGTATTGTGAAAGCAAACAGTTTATTGAGACTTAAAAAACTAAACATTTTAAAATGCTCTTTTGGAGATTCTATCTTCCTTTACTGGATCACCAAACAGCTACAGCAAACTCCTGAATTCTGAGCTTATATAGTTTCATATGTGTGTACTAGACTAATGGCCCTGGGGCCTTTACAAGCCTAGCCCATAGAAGTGCCCTGGAATTGTGCCACCCATCATTAGTTCTCAGTGCCTTTTATCAAGTAGAGCCACTGGAGTGATCCGCGGGGTGAACTTTCCATTTCCCATCCACTCAAGATTTCTCTTGAAGAGGGCTAGCAAGGTGCTCCGCTTGACATGTATGGGAAGTCTATTCCGGAGCATGGGCAGTCTCTGGATTATGAACATGTCCCTCCAGCAGGTTCTGTTGATTGTGGTAATGAGGTTGAGGTCTCTGGAGTGTGTAGTGCGGAGAGAATGGGATTTCTTTAGATGTAGCATTTCTAACCGAGCTGGCTCAGACATGGCTTTGTAAGTCAAGCAGAGATCGCCTCTTAGTAGATGATATGAGACAGAGAATAGCTGGAGTTTTTTTTTTTTTTGAGTCTGTCCATGTAGGACATGTGCTTAAGGCCTAGGATCCTCTTCATGGGGTACTTTTGTGGCCCTCTCCAGCTGTTACAAGTGTCTAGTGAGGTACATGCCAAATAAGGCATTATACTCAATGCCTGAGCTAATGAAGGAAGAGTAGAGAGAAATGACAACCTCTTTCTTCCTGGATGCAAAACCCTTCGTAATCAGATGTGCCACATAGAAGGACTTTCTGATCACAGTGACAAAGTGGTGGTCGAAGTAGAGGTTGCAGTCAAGCTGTGTCCCCAGATCTCCTATAACGTCTTCAGTGTTAAGTGGGCTCCCATCGATGTGGTAATTAGTGGAAAATGAGGTTTTCCCTAAGTGAATGACTAAGGCTTTTTGGCATTAAGCTTAAGGCCATGGTTGACACCAGTCATTAGTCTCAGTGAGGCCTTTGTGTAGGATGTCTGCATCACTTGGGGAGTTAATAATGGCTCCCAGCTTGCAGTCGTCTGTGAATTTGGTTAACCAGAGTCCTTCTGTGTTGGCCTGGACTTCTGAGAAGTAGATGCCAAACAGGAGAGGACCCAGGACCAATCACTGTGGGACTCCACTCGTGACTGGTTGGCAGTCTGACTTGGAGTCTGCTACTTTCACACTGTGTTCTAACTGTGAGCCAATTTGCAACCCATCTAACAATATAGGGGGTTAATGCCTAGCTTGATGAGTTTATCAATAATTCCTGAGTGAGGAATGGTAAAGGCCTTGGCCAGATCAAGGTAGGCTGTATGAACTGACTTAACTTCATCCACCACCCCGGTGACGGACTCAAAAGGTCAACCAGGTTGAGCAGGCATGATCTACTTTTCACAAAACCAAATTGCGTGGGATCTAGAGTTTGGAAATTCCCTATATCCTTGTTAATTAGGTCCATTATGATGCACTCCATAGCCTTGCATATCAGACTCATCAGGCTAATGGGGCAATAATTTCCAAGGTCTGTAGTCGCTCCTCCTTTATGGAGAGGGATGACTGCAGCAGTGAGCCATTCGGTAGGGACAAAGCCCAAGATGAGGCTGTGAGTGAATAGAGCACACAGATGTGCTGCCAGTTCACTTTGTAATTCATGCACAACACAGCCAGGGATATTGTCAGGTCCCATAGAAGCTGTATCCTGAGCCTTAGACAATGCAGCTTTAACCTGTGCTGTATTAATGCAGGGTGCCTGGCATTTTTCAGGTATTGAGATTGATCTTTTAGAGAGGGGGGGGGGAGGGTAAAGTTGGCACTGAATCTGTCAGCCAGTACGTTGGCAATACCTGTTGGCTCAGTATAGGAGGTACCATTGTGCAGTAACTCCGAGCAAATCTGGGTATTGCCATGGAGATTCCCGATACAACTAAAGAAGGCTTTGTGGCTGTTTTTAGTGTCTGCCACAATTCTGCCTTCATAGCTGGCTTTGGAAGTTTTGATGAGGGATCTCAAATTTTTGTTGAGGATAAGGGAATTTTTCCAGTCGTGGGACTTCACCTTTTTCTGCAACAGTTTCTTTCTTCTCTTGAAGAGTTTATTAATGGCAGGGGACCACCAGACTGGCTTCCTTTTTTTTTTTTTGGAGGATCATCTTGGTTCTGTTGGGTATGGCTAGTTTCATGCATTTATGTACGTGTTTGTTCAGTGCAGTGGTGTATGATTTGACAGTCATCCATCTATTTTCTATTGGTATGGGTGCCGTGAAGTTAGCCGCTTCTGTTTTTAGGAGTCCAAAGTCAGCTTTGGATAAGTTTTTCATGGTGGATACCTTTGCGGGTGGTGTGGGTGACATGTGGATTTCCAAAGTGATTAGTTTGTGGTCGGATCTAACCAGGGAGAAATTGACCATTGGTGTAGGGCAACAGTTGCCCATGTTAGTAATAACCAGGTCAAGGATGTTTTATCTAGTGGGGATAAGAATGAGCTGGTCCAGGGCACTGGAATTGATTAATTCCAGGAAGCGTTGGGCCAGTGCATTGGTGCTTGAGTAGTTTTTCAGTTGATGGAGGGGTAGTTTTAAGTCTCCTAGTATGAGAGTATTGGGTTCGACCTTGACAGATTCCAGAGTGCTTAGAAATGTGGAGTGAGAGTCTAGGGACATGGTTGAGGACCTATAGCAGGTTATGACCTAGATCGCAGTCTTACCCAATGTTAGTTGTATTTGAAGTATCTCAGATGCATTATGCTGGGCTACTAGTCTGGAGGTATGCATATCCTTTATGAACATGGAGACACCACCACCTTTGGAGCTTTGGTTCATGGTTTGGGGCTGAAAGGTGTGGAATGAGTTTTAGCATGGTAGCACAGGGGTGCTTTCTGCTGCTTTAAACCAGGGGTGACAGATGCAGGCCATCTCTGGCAAAGCATTGAAGTCTGTCAATCATGTCATCCCAAGTAGACAGATACTGGAGCCCCTTAGAATAATACCAGAAACTTAGCTAATTGTTGAAGTCGATCATTTTTTGTTTGTACTGTGGTATCATTCTGGGTGATGGTAGAATACTTCTCAGGGCTAGTGTCATATCTACCTGGGCCACATAATCCGAAAGCTCCACCATGTCTCTTCATGTAGTCCAGGGAGGTGCATCTCGGGTCATTCACACCCATACGGACAATGACAGAGTCATATTTGTACTTGTTGTGGAGTGACCAGAGTGCGTGTCATATTCTGGCACCTGATATACAGCTGACTGTTGCCTTCTCCTTATTCAGCCTAGTGAGTGGGATATCTATGTGCCTCACTATTGAGTCAGTTATGATTATTGCATTGGGCAAGGTGTTTAACCGTAGGGGCACACTGTGGAGGTGAGCTGTGTCTCCTGTGGTTTATGCCGTGTTTTGGTGGGCAAGTGAGTTTCTGTCTTGTAGGTCTCTATTGTTTGGGTAGATTTCTATTGAGTGCCTCCGCAAAGGTGGGTGTGTGCTTTGTGTTTTTATGCGAGAGCTGTGATAGTGGGTGTTCTGGAGGGTTGTGTGTTCCATGTGGTGTGGTGCAGGTACTGACCTTCTCTTGACCAGCTAGTCCAGTCTTGGCTGGAGAGTGCATACCTTCCAATTTGGTGACATAAGTGCATCTCTCACAAGTCTGAGTGTTGGGAGGTAAGAGAAGAGGGTTGTCTGTGTACATGAGGCAGTTGCTACACTGACTCAGAATGCCCAAGTGCACCAGGTTAATAGGAGAAAGCACAGGGAACTGGCCTTTAATCATGCCAGAAGGAGTAGTCATAACTACTAAGCACTGGAGCTATTTCCATTAAGAACTAGTGCTGATGGCTCTTACATGTGCTATAATAATTGCTACAAAAATCTGCAGTGTAAAGTGATTAGGCTATTTGAAGTGCAGGAGAGAAAGAACTAGCAAGATCCAAGGGAAAAACTGAAGAGCAGACTTTTCTGGCACCAGTAATAATTTGCCTCAGCTCGGCGCTGCTGAGCAGAGCTTAAACAAGAGCAAACACGTGCTTTTAAATCAGATTTTAAAAAGGATAATGCTGCAGTACATACAAGTCATGAGCAACAAGTTGTGAATGGAATATGAAGCATCTTAAACATCCATTAAAAAAAAAACTATACAAGTGATTATTGTATGAGCAAGCAGTCGCCCCAATGTACAAAATACCCACTTAGTAACAACTACCACCACCATCTTATAACACTCTTAAAACAAACTAAAAGCAAATAGTCATAGGCAAAGTGTACCACATGCATGCCAAAGCATACTATTTTGTAGTTATGCACTTGGAACATAAATGTGTTTGTGACACAAGGGAAATACTGCCAGCCCAGTTACCTAGAATTTTATAAATATTTATAATTCATTTGTGAGTACCAGCATAATATAATTGCTTGTGTTACCAAATTAGAACTATATGTTGTATATATTAAACAAGTGGTACAGAACTGTGTGTTGAACAGGGTTTCTTCAGTACTGAACTTCAAGGATGTGTCCACAGTGTATCCTACTGGACAAGATCAGAAATGTATACAAACTATATACCTGGGCAAATGTACGTTTTAATAGTAGAAACTGGAACATACAGAGTTAACTTGCAAAACTTCAAGAAAATAAGTTGAAATTAAACTGTTTTGCGATTGTGCTATAAAAGTTAGTTTCAATGCAGCAAGGAGACAGGATGTCTAGAACTAGGATGCATTCTGCATTGTTTTGTATGAGTTTTATTGTTTTATGTCTTCTAGCAACTGCAAACATCTGAAGGCTATGTATTTTAACAAGGAGATGTCAAATACTACAATGGAGGGTTTAGCTTGGGAGTTTAATTCAGGTGACAAAGTGATGTCATCCAAGTTAATCCAGGAGTAATAAATATTTGATATTAAATTTAAGAACTCTCAGAGAGAGGGGAGGGCATTTTGTACTTTGTCTACGACCTAACTAGAACATGCACTCATCACCACCATCTGCACTTGTCTTGATGCAACTAAGTCTAGGGTACAGTAATTTCTCTGAGATACAGTTAGGAATATAGTAAAGTATAAGCTTAGATGTTTACTTTGAGACTGTCCTGCAATGTTGTTTTAAATATTTCCTGAGATTCTGAACTCTGAAGTAACTATGTTTGTTTACAGAGTATTGTCTTGTTTTTTTATTATTTAGTATTAAATATATTTAAACCCATCTTTGTGGCTGATATTTGTGAGACATATTTAATCTCAGAGTACTTGCATACTTATCTGCTGACACTACACAGGCCACTCCTAAATAGCCTTGCTCATGGTCACACTAACATTTGGATTAATAGTAACATTACAAAGTAGGATTGGACACTCTGGTAAGGGCCTTAAAGTAGCTGATAAGGGGTTCTGGTGGCAGTGATAACAGTCTAGGCAGAAGGGGGCATAGTTCGTAAACCTGTGCCAGCCTTTCCCAGGAGTGTGTTTGTATATAAATCAAATGTGCGTCAGCTACTTGGGCAGGGACACAAACCACTGGTTGGACACAGTGTATGTTCAAAAGGACTTGGCTTGGAACCCAGGCGAAGGACTCAACTCTATAGCTGTGCCAGTGGGGAGTCTTACTGGGGATCTGGAGAGGGAAGGAGGGAGAAACCAGCCCCAGACTGACTGATCTCCATGTGCTCTTAAGGGAAACTGCAGTTTACTGTCTGTACTTGTCATCCTCCCAATGTGTATGTCCCTCACTGTTGCCAGTGGTGAGGATTGAGGCTCCTTGATTACTGGGCACCAGTGCTGGGGCATCACTGTTATTTATGTCCCATACTGCATCAGCTACAACAATGCACTGGCTCATTCATTTGACTGATGGACAAATGTTATAAGAGGTTTTGTAATCTGTAATGAAATGGCTCAATGCACTAATGGCAAACACATCATTAATCAAGCTGGGTTGTGTGGTTTGCTTTTAATTCTTCCCTTCCACTCCAAACATTATGTCTGCATTTCTTGTTCTTGTGTTTTCAAAGATATTGAAACTAAATTTAAAAAATAAAAACTACTTTAAGCTGGAGGAGCAACATTAGCAAACCATACAGAAGACACCCATCCCAAATTTACAGTGACACTGAAGTCAGAAACAGAAGAGTAGCTGCATATTAATGCTTTATTCTCAGTCTGTCAGCAGTCAGACAAAAAGGCATCTGGCACTAACTTCTGTCTGGAGTTCAAGGGAGCTGTGGTTATTACTTGTGTAGAATTCCAAAAATCCTGGTTATGTCCCTGAAAGCAAGCAACTGTGAGAAAAAAAAAAATCAGCACTCTTTTCTTCCAGTTTCTTATGCCACTGTTGCAGAATTAAATCATGAATGTTGAAAAAACAAGTACGCAGACAACTGCAGCAAAACATCTCACTCTGCCATAATGTCTTAATTATGCACTACCATTCATAATATAAAATGGGTCAACTGGAGAATCTGTTTGCCAGTAAAACACATCTACTTACCAACTCTTTCAAAAGCTGCCTTAAGTTCTTCCAGCTCTTCTTTTGAGATGTGTGTTGTGGTTGTCATCTTCAGATGTTTTCAGATGTTTCCCAGGTACAGAATAATCCTTTGGAGAAAAATAAAACAGTCATCAATTAACACTGAAAGTGCATTCATCAGTAGCTAAGCAAAGAATTGTAAAACAATTGTATACCAACAGCCTGTTTAGCAATTACACTGTACAAACATAAGGTCTAGCAAGAAACTGCAGAACCTTATCACACTGGGATAGAACATGACTCCACCCCTCAAGTGCGTGTTCACTCCCCAGACCCCCACCAAACATTTAAAATCATCTATTAATACAAAATGTGCAAAGAAAGGGGGCAAACCTGGTGAAAATGCCTGAGGGGAGGACCAAATATGGTGCTAACTTACAGAATATGGCAATCTTGCTCTAAAGCTTAAAAAGCAAAGCCAGTTCTGTATGATATTAGTCAAATTTCAAGGCCTTGAAACAGCACCAGAACCACTGCCATGTCCATCAAGATGGCTTCTGTAATAAATCAAAATATATACAGCCCCAGCTCTGGGCACAATGAATCTAGCTTGCTTTAACTTCCTAAAAATGTTGACAACAGTTTTCAAATTCAGAAAGGGATTAAAAGAAACACAAATCTAACATGCTAAGGGGTTTTAGTAATATGGGATCCCAGCAGTGATGCTCAAAATCAGAAGTCATCCAAAAAATTGTTGGTTTTGTCAGTGGAGAAAAGACAGTTCTATAACAGGTTATACTGAGCCTGTCAACTACATCCCAGTAAAACAAAGAAACCACCAACTCAAGTAACTGTGGTTTAATATATTTATTCAGCTGCACAGACTGGTAAAGATAAGCCCTGCACCTCACAAGAACTTCAGAGATTTGCTTTATTTATAATATGAAGACAGCCAGCTTTAAGCAATTGTGATGTACTGTACTCCATTACAAAATGTCTCCCAATCTTTCATTCAAAATACATTCTAAAACCTGATATTTCAAAGTACGCCAATTACCATTTTCCAACAAGTTTATACAAAGCACTGTTTGTACTACATTTAATGTCAGATAAAAGCTTACACATGCAGGTTTTTAACCTTCTAGTACACTTTCCAAAATAAAAATGGAATGTGTACATTGCACAACAGTAAAAAATATTGCTAATGTTGCAATCTGCAAAAGAGCTAAAATGGTAAATATATACCCACTTTTTTGGATGTTTCAAAACTAACTTCCTGGCAATATATTTACAAAAGGCCAATCACAGAATGTTTATTTTATTCTACATTTGTTAACCGGGTAGAGTCCGGCTGGACAAGTAGCCCATTTTCAGAGGAGACCCGGGGAGATAAGCTCCATAACAGTAGTACAAAAAGATTACAAACATTTTTTAAAAGATTTACAAACCGTATACAAAAAAGTTTTGACAGTTGCCAATCACAATTTACAAAAAGGTGAATGTAAAACAGAAAACATTACATTTCTTAGGCCTTATTAAAGACAGCAATATGAAACTCATTAGATATACAACTAAAAAACAATGTGGCATTTTCATTTGGTGGACGTAAGAAAAGAAGATAGCAGACTAGAAAACATTTGAACGAAGGCATGAGAAACTAGCCAGGAGTATTACAGCAGCATAGCCATTGTTGAGTAAGGTATTCTTTTAGGAGTTTTTTTGAAGTTATGACAATCTGTGTTTAAGATATTCTGGGGTAATAGGTTCCACTGTTTGGTTACTTTGAAGAAGAACAGAGAGTCACCAAAGTAATTATGGGACTTTGTAACCTTGAGTACAAGTTTATCGGATGATCCAACGGTCCTGGGGTTGGTGTTTAGTAGCGCTAGATTGGCGAGTACAGGGCAGTTTTGTGGATAATATAATATAATAATAATAATGCCCCCTCTAGCATTATTCTGTCCAGACACATGCAACAAACGAATGCCCAGAAAGATACTTTACTAAAAGGATAGAAGGCCTAAACATGTCCTACATAGACCAACTCAAAGCCCTGTCACTATACTCTAATCTCCTACAGACTTTTTAACAGGATACCCATGTCCGGCATACAAGGCATCCTCTGACCCATTACTGACGGATTTGCTGCGCATCAGCAAATCAAATGGCATCCAAAATACTTGGTCTAGGAATGCAACATCAAATGAATGGTTTGAAGGGACAGGCATTTCTCACAGAGGATACCACTGCTCTGAAACAGACTGCCCATCCACATAAAACAAAGCTCATCCCTGTCCATATTCATATGCAACTTGGATCTTTGGATGGGTAAAAGAAAAAATTTACCTCAGGACTGCTCCCTTTACTACTAATGGGTATAGCCAGCTACTAAATGCTTTATCGCATGCATGGTTCACCGTAAATCATCTATTATATGATCCCAGTAGTTATTCGCACTAGGGGTAATGTATAATTATCAATCTTGGGATGGGTAAAGCCAATCTATAACCAAAAGGTGTAGGTTAATTCAAGCACAAAAAGGGAAAAAGTACAGTTGTGTAAAATCTTCCCATAACAGTAGACATCCCTCTCTTCACTGTTGCAGTATTCATAACTTTAGGGAACCCCTGCCTAGGAAAGCCCGACATCTGGCCACTATACCAAAGCCTTAGGTTGCTTTAAGGCATGCCATACATCACATGTATGCTCTTAGAGTAGCACAGGGTATAAAAATGACATCTAGACATACCCCACACAGAACTTAACGCCCCAGTAGGAAAGCCAGTTCAATGATAATGAAGAGGCAACCAGTACATCCAGAAGACAAATGGGACCAGGGGGAGGAGGAGGGAGGGAGGGAGTGAATACTGCAACAGTGAAGAGGAGGACATAGTACAGTTGTGTAGAATCTTACCAAAAACCGTATATGTCCTTCCATTTCACTGCTGCAGTAATCATAAAATTAGGGAGACTGCCAAAGCTCGGGAAGAAACTTGGGAAGAGGAAGGACCAGCAGAGATTTCTAGAAAGCCATGACAGATGTCTCTAGCCAACCCAGCTCTAGCAATTCCATCCAACTTATAGTGCTCAGTAAAAGTATGCACAGAAGTCCAGGGCTGCCTCAGGAATAGAGTTGGTATCCAAACCCTTGATAAAAGCACCAGAAGAACACCCAGCTGTAGTAGAAAGAGCCTTAACAGAATAAGGAAGGCTCTTGCCATGAAAGTAACAAAAAGAAATAGCCCTTATAATCCAATAAATAGTATGATTGGATACTGCTACTGCCAAGGGCCTGGGATGAAAGGAAACAGAGCTCATCAGATTTCCTAATAGACAGCCTTTTCCAAATAAAATCTGATTTGTCTATTCCCATTCAGCGTGCAGATAATAGATGAGGGAAAAAAGTGAGCAAATGAATAGACTAAGGGACAACTCATTCACCACCTTGGGCATAAATGGAGGATTAGTACGCAAGGACACCCTGTCGTTATAAAAACACCAAAAGGAGGACAAGCCATAACTGCTTAAAGCTCAGACACTCATCTGGCAGAAGTAAGGACTAACAAAAGTACAGTCTCCCAAGAGCAATGTTTTATTTATTTATCTATCAGTTGCTGATCGCGAGTGTCTGGCTGAGCTATTGCCCTTTTTCAGTGAAGGCCCGGGGAGAAAAGCTCCAAAGATATACAATGCAGTAAAAAATAGCAATACAGATGCATTTCAATAAAAATAGCAACAGAGAACTTTGGTAATTAAAATACGTAAGCTACATAGATGTATATTGTTGACAGATAAAACAGTACTGTAAACAGAGGAGACTGTTAAAAAACTGGAATAAGTTGTACGTTTTGAGAGATGACATAAGGTTCTGTATGCAGAGTAGTAGAAACTTAAAAGGTTACATAAGAATGTTAGGGAGCAGAGTATAGAAACAGCTTTGGAGGTTGCATTGAAAGCGTAGGATGAAGTAGTTAGTGGTAAGTTTTAGTAACTTAGTTTGTGCAAGGAAGCTGAAGCAGCAGTCTCAAAAGGAGCCTGAATCAGTTACTCCAGGACAAAGTTAAGATCCCAGGGGGGAGGAGGAGGAACAAGCTTCCTGGGAGGCCTGATATGAAGGATGCCTTTAAGGAATTAAGCTTCAAACATAGAAACTAAAGGAGAAGATGAAGGCAGACAAGCAGAGATAGCTGATAAGTGGGCCTTAACATAAGAATAAGCCAACCCAGCATCTAGCAGTTCACACATATGAGAGAGAACACCAAGTGAACATACGCAGAAAGTGGATCCAAGTTACAAGAAAAGACACCAAATAGAAAACCTCTTTAATTTGGATAAGTAAGATTTCCTACTACTGGGTTTCCTGGCCTTCTGTAGGAAATTAAATATGTCCTCAGACAAATCGTGTCCATGTGGACTCAGAATCCTATCACCCACAGTGTTAGTTGAAGAGTAAACAAGTGGGGATGGATGAGAGATCTGTTGTCTTCTGCAATTAGGTCCACCCTTTGAGGTAACTTATGAGGACTGCTCTTGGCTAAATGCAGAAGAGGAAACCAATGCTGTCTCGGACAAAAGGGAGTAGCAATAAATTTTTGGGGGCGTCCTGTCAAACTGAGAACCTGAGAAGAGTAAGCAAGGGATTCCTCATCAGAATCCAACTCCTCCTCCGGAGGAATCCTGATCCCTGGGACTTAAGGGGAGTTGGAACGCAAACACCCAGAGAAGGTTTCAATGCCAAAGCACTAAATATACCCTGAATGAAGGCCTGCCACTTGCTTTGTGGATCCTTAGGGGCAGGAAAAACAGGTTTAGTTTTTTGTTTTTTCTTTAATGGGACATCTGCCTTGTAAATTGTGGAAGGCTCTGACCCAGCACGGCATTCAATAATAGTAGGGACTTCTTGGACTAAAATTTAAGGAACATCGCTAGGCCCCTCAGAAATTATCAACCATGGTTCCCCCTGAATGTCCAACATGGATGTCTGATAAGCCTGCTCAGACGTGCTTAAAGCCAGATCCCCACTGGCTTCCAACCAGGTCGCAGCACAGGAATCAAACAAAGCCAGGCGAACTGCCAGGCATTCACTCACCTTGGGAAAAACATCTGGAGGAAACTGAACAGTGGAGGATTCAGGCCTAGGTTTCTTGGCCTCCTTTATCCCCGATGGCTGTCCCTCATAATGGGAAGTTCCCTCCACCTTTGCAAGAAGTTTAAGTCACTGAAACTCAAGATATAACACCAAAGAAGAAAGTCTACTATGCAATGTTCTCGGAACAAAACCGGACAGGGGACAAGGAAAAAGAGGCACTGTTCATGGTGGTCTCTATGGGGAATCTGTATCCCACACTGGCAATTACTCTCCTTGGATGACACGAAACCCCACAAGCAACAAAGACAAGTAAAT
The DNA here is from genome assembly GCF_019279795.1 of Protopterus annectens. Taxonomy (NCBI): domain Eukaryota; kingdom Metazoa; phylum Chordata; order Ceratodontiformes; family Protopteridae; genus Protopterus; species Protopterus annectens. The sequence goes on from NC_056749.1 coordinate 625,410,914, forward strand.
ATTGTTCGGACTGGTGGCAAAGAAGTTCTGAGGATAGTAAATCTGGATGTCATCTTTATGCCCTATAATACACAAGGAGAATACATGTGTGATATGCGGTGAACCTTAAAGCAACCCAAGGCATTGCTATATTGGCAGTTCATCAGGCTGTCGAAGGCAGGGGATCCCTAATGTTAAGAATATTACAACAATGAAATGAAAGGACATGTAGCTAGGCTTAAAATGGCCTGCAGGGACAGCTATCCTAGAACTTGGCTATGAACAGGCACACATGTAACAAGGAAATGTCCCTTGTGCTTGTATAGTTTTCTTAATATAGTCATTCTTGTAATGCAGCATATCTTTTTGACCCCAAACTGGTAACATGGCTGTTCATTTAGCTCTGTTACACATTATTCCAGTGCTTCCAAATAATGCCTTTAATCCACACTTAACCCTTGGTGTGTGCAGGTATTTCTGTTACTTGTGTTTTAAGGACCAGCAAAGACGATACTTAAATTTACTTGAGAATTATCCTGAGATTATCTTGAGCATACTAACAGCAATAAGGTAGAAGAGTTAACCACTAAGTTGCAGCTGCTCTGTTTGTTCCAAGCATTTATGTAGCAAAACCACTGGTCTTCGCTACAAAATCTTTTGTTCAATTATAACACCTGATCACTATCAGTATACAAGTCTGCATGTTTTCTGCACATATATTTAGGATTTCCCAGACAGTCCGTTTTTATCCCACTACCCAAAAATAAGCTGGTTGACTGACTACACTAAATTCAACTGTATAAAGTATATCTGGATATGTGTGGGAGTATTTCTTATACATATACAGACTATATACAATGCAAGTATATACTATACGCAAACATAATACTCTACATCTAATCACAAATCACTGAAACAACAAATCAGTGAAAACAAATTTCATCAAAAATACATTTCAATGGCTCCCTTTATAGAAAATTTTATAGGACTTTTTCTTGTATATGAAAGTTTTTTTTTTTTTTTGCATGTTTTTGCATGTGGAGGCTTTGCTCTCGATACCCCTTAAATATAGTAACTCCATGGTTGTATAACTGCAGAGATCAGAGAGATCACAGACACGATGAATCACTGCTACTGCACAAAAACAAACTTCTAGTAATGGGGATACAACATGAGGGAGGGAATTTGCAATGTCCACCATTCAGTCCATCTTAAATGCCAGTTGCAGATTCAACCTCCCACCAAGAAAAGACCACCACTGCAAACCAATGAAAAAGCCAAATGGAAATCTCCTTTCTACTTGTCTCTCAACTATTTAAAATCATCAAGAATGACTCTTGCACCAATGTACTACCTTAGACATCTTAACCACTCATTTCCTCTACACCCCCACCCCCAAAGCTAAACTTCACTGTACAAAGCATGCTTTCTCAGTCATTAGTCCCTAGGAATCTCGCCTTTTGTTTCTTAGAGAATTCCTCTTACCCCATTTTCCAATCAGAAATAAAAGCACATTTCAAAACTCTAGGAAAATGCAACCGTTTTCTCTCTCTGGTCATACAAAACTTAACTGCTTCATATACTTCTCTCTACATACCTTGCTCGGACTCTTATTTTTGATTGTGATTTTTTCAGCATGCCAACTCTGATTTCCACTCTGTATATTCTGCTTTGTCAATCACTCTGCATATAATGTCATTTATCTACTGCCTTTATACCCTCAAGCCAAATAGGATACTCATTTTGAATATAATGCAGGTATCTATTGCATTTTGCCATTCACTCTGTATACAATGCCAAATATATGTTGCGTTTACCCCGGGCTTTGCCTGAAACAGGTCCAGTGGGAACATTGCTCTATTCCAGTTAAATTCAAAATAAATAAATGTACAAATGCTGCACTAAACTAATTTGCATTGTTATTCATACAATTCTAAGATCCTAAAAACACTATTAGTTGTCTATAGCCTAGACTTTTCTATGAAATGTTTGTTCAACCAAATATGCCTTTAATAAACTGTTTTCAATTACATTTTTTTCACTTTATGATTCATCAAAAAAGTCAGTTCAAGGGAATGTTTTATACACACTCATATTGTGTACATGGGTCCTAGCTGCTTTATCAAAATTATACTTAAAGAAAATGAAATGTTAAAGACAATGAAAACCAACTAAACTGAAACCACAACACATCAAAGAGACAAATACATAATAAAAACACAAATACAAATATTCTATGTTTTTGCGGAGGGGGGCAAGCCCCCCCAAATTACATAAACCAACTCGGAGATCGTACTACAGTGACAAATGGGGTGAATTCTTCAATTGTAACTAATGCGATCTGCATACACAAGTTGAAAGTGCTAACAAACACTTAAACTAAAGTTAACTTACTTTATATCTGCCATGAACAGTACCGCTATGCAGAAGTGGCCCTACGTCTATCACTACCAGGATCACTCTTGCCGAAAGGAAACTCAGATGTATGATGCATGCATATTTTTGTATTACACCCCAATACCAAATGTATTACATACACACACACATTTTGATGAAATACTTCTTTTGGCAAAGTAATGATGAGATGTTTTATTGCATCGCTACTTTATCAAAACATCTTAAATGGCATTTGCAGGAATGAAAAGCTAGAGAAATCCGTCAACGAGTTAAGGTTGCAGGTGCTGAGGTGCTAAGACCATATCCATGCATTCTTCTTGGACTTCATGTCCGTGTAGATTCAAACAGCCCAAACTTCCCCCACAAATCCTAGCATCAGAACCAGACAAATAAAGTACTACATTCCACTAAAGAATGTCCATATGTACCTTGGATGAATGATGCAAATAAGTTACAGGCATGCATTGCATACCAAGTAAGAACACAGAACAGAGTTGATATAAACTTGCAAAGAATATCTAGTCTGTATGTTCTCTCAGAAGGTCCCATACAGCTTTTAACTCTCACTGGGCTCAGTGAGAAAGACTGCACTACAATACTTAGGAAGCGGGGAACCTGAACTGTATGACCACCATTAACGGCAATCAGACAGACATGAAGTCCAAGTAAAATGCACAGGTATGATTTTAGCACCTTAACACCTGCAATCTTAACTCCATTATGTAAATGGACCTATTCTACCTCCTAAGACAAACTGCATATACCCCCCAACTGTAACTTCATTTCTGCCCCCCTTTTTCTTCTTGAGATCCATGTTTTCATTCCCTGAATTTACCCAAATTTCATTCCTGACTGCCCTCCTTAGCCAACACAACATGGAGTACTGGGGAGGGGGGCTTTCAACTTAAGTTGGGAAAATCCAAATTAATCCAAACCTTTAAATTCTTTACACCCTATGAAATTCATATGGGAAAAAAATGAAGGAAAAATTAGGTGCCAAGCTCTAAACTAGACCAAGTTGCTAGATGTATATATGCTGAAAATGTTGCGATTCTGTGTGATAAAGAAAATTCTGGGTATGTTTTCTCTCATACTTAGGAGTAGCATAAAAAGCAACCAATACTATTTATACTATTTATTCTAAAGATTGCTACACTAATTCAGTTGGCTCAATCAATGAATTGCTACTTTCATATTCACTTAGTTGACTTGTTTAAGCTATAAAAGAATTTTAAGAGCTGACAGAGTCAGCCGTATCTGTTAAACATGGGCAACAGGTTGTTTTTGAAATGTAATATATAAACAGAAGGTAATGCCATTAATCCCTTTGAAACTGCATGCATGCAAACATATAAGGAATGAATTTACAGTAACCTCAGTTTCGTCTGGCACAGCATTACGACTAACAGCTACTAATAATTTCATCCTCTAATCCAGAGTTTGATTCCTTCTGTCACATTTCCTACTTGCCTACATAACGTAACCAGTGTTTGTGAGTCTAGGCTTGTACCTTGTGAGGTAGCAGCACTGCCCAATTACTTGAACTGTCATTTCAGATTAATTTATATGTACATCTGAGACAACCGTCATCAAAACTATGATATCCCATGCAAATTACTATGCACCCACCCAGCGCAGACATTTTCAAATACATATATATGTATATATACTTACACACTCGTGTGTTTATATGTTAAAATTACAAGCAACTTACATTTGTGACTACAGAAATTGTATTTTTATTTAATTTATTTCTGATTTGATAATTGTGAAAGTCCGACTGGACACAGATCCATTTTCAGCGGAGGTCCGGGGAGAAAAGCTCCAAATATAGTACATAAGTGAGGATTTGCGCTTACATCTAAGAATACATTTCAGCATGCAATATGCAGATATTAACAACTTGTTGACAGGAATATATGCAGTACATTACAAGACTACATTTCAGCATGTAATAGTCAGAGAGTTTAACCATTTCCTGTTGTAAGGATTATATGCAGTAGATTACAAGATTATTAGTACAATAATTGAGAAAAAAACAAGTACAAAGATTTTGATAGGAGTTTTCTGAAAAACCCTTATGTTTGGGGTAGAATAGGTATACCTGGGTAACTAGAGGAAGAAAAGTACAGTTTTGTACCTACCATAAATGTAGATGTCCAAACTGGATAGCATCTGCAGTCATAACAACTGGGTTGTCCTGTCGTCAGGCAGCCCTGCAGTCGGCCGGATTCCAAAGTCCGGGTCCGGCTTCGGCTGATGTCGCACTCCACCCGACGTCATCTCTGTTGGTCTTCGGGTATAAAAGCATCAGCCGACGCCATTTTCCTCAGTGTTTCTTGCCCCAGATGCCAGTAGCCCTCTTGCAGGCTAAAATTTGGATAGATGCCAATGTTTCCAAATAGATAGAGGTAAACACAACAATAAGCATGTATGTACATATATACAAACAAATACACCATAAAAGACTCCCCCCCAACAGCTAGCTATTAGGAGGGTAAACACCCTAGGAGTACCACAGAGGGGAAAGAGGGAGGGTAATCCTGACTGCAGATGCTATCCAGTTCGGACATCTACATTTATGGTAGGTACAAAACTGTACTATGTCCTTCATGGATGCATCTGCAGTCATAACAACTGGGTAGAATACCATAGCCAACTAGGGGAGGAGGATAAAAGTAGATTATGGTGTGTTTAGGATCCCTTGCAGTACAGCAGTGGCAAACCCTGCTCGGGATCTGGAATATAGAGGCAAATTATAATGCTTGGCAAATGTATGCACGGAGGTCCAAGTAGCCGCCTCAATAATGTCTTTGGTTGCCACTCCTCGTAAGAAGGCTGTGGTAGTGGCTGTTGCCCTTGTAGAATGAGGTCTTATGTTCTGTGGAATTGGTTTTCCATGGAAGGAGTAACAGTATCGTATGCAATTTCCTATCCATTTGGAGATTGTCTGTTTGGAAATAGCTTTTCCTTCCCTTCCTGTTGCATAGGCTACAATAAGTTGGTCAGTCTTTCTGCTATTTTTGTTCTGTCCAAGTAGTAGCGTAGCTGTCTATGTACATCCAAGGTATGCAGTATTCTTTCCCCTCTGTTTTGTGGGTTGGGAAAGAAGGTAGGTAGGTGGATTGCCTGGTTTAAAGACACTCTGGATACCACCTTGGGCATAAATGTAGGATTAGTCCTCATGGACACTCTATCTTGGTGGAAGATTAGGAAGGGTTGCACTGCCATTAAGGCCTGTAGTTCTGAAACCCTCCTTGCTGAAGTAATTGCCAGTAGGAAAGCAGTTTTCCATGACAGGTGTTGTAGGTCTGCTGTTGCTGCTGGTTCAAAGGGTGAAAGTGTCAACTTTTCTAGCACAAAGTTTAAATCCCAAGCTGGTAATGGTGGTTTCCTTGGAGGTTTTACATTCTTGATTCCTCTGAGGAACTGCCTGAGCAAAGGGTGCGAAAAACAGGTGGATCAAAGCTGTATTCTGCTGAAATAGCTGATGCATGTATCTTGATGGAGGAGTAGGACAGGCCTGAATGAAGAAGTTCGCCAGATACTCCAGAATGTTAGGCATATCTATGTTTGACACATCTTTTCCTCTTTCCGTACTCCAAATGACAAACCTTTTCCATTTTCCAGCATAGTTCCTTCTTGTTGAAGGTCTGCGTGCTTCAAGAATAATGTCTTTAACTCTTTGGGAAAGTTCTGGATTAGCTGTTGCTATGTGATGTTCCATGCAGTCAGATGCAACGCTTTTAGGTTCGGGGGTATGATCATCTAGTTCTTCTGAGTTAACATCAAAGGCATCAGGGTATTGGCCACATATTGTTCGAGACATGCTCCTCAGTAGTGGGTACCAGTGTTGTCTTGGCCAGTTTGGAGCTATCAGGATTATCCTTGGACGTTCTTCCTTGATTTTTAGTAGTACCTTGTGTATCAAAGGAAGAGGTGGGAATGCATATGCTGTTAGGCCTTTCCAGTTGAAGGAGAGCGAGTCCACTTTCCATGCTAGTGGGTGGAATGTCCTTGTGCAGAATCTTTTGAGCTGGTGATTGAGAGGTGATGCGAATAGGTCTATCTGTGGCATTCCCCATTTCGTTGAGATGGTCTTGAAGATGTCCGGGTGCAGCTTCCATTCGTGGGCATCCGAGGTGGTTCTGCTTAATATGTCTGCTAGAGTATTGTCTTTCCCGGTACAAATATTGCCTGTAACTGGATGTTGTAGCTGAGTGCCAGGGTCCACAGCTCCAAGGTCATTCTGCATAGGGGGTATGAATGAGTGCCTCCCTGTTTGTTGATGTACCACATGACTGTGGTGTTGTCTGTCCTTATCATCAACTGGCCCTCTTTGAGAAATGGTTTGAACTTTTGGATTGCCAGTTTTACTGCCAGCATTTCTTTTAGATTGATGTGCAGGTGAAGTTGATCCTGTGTCCACAATCCTTGCACGCATTTGTCCAGCATGTGGGCCCCCCATCCTAGGTCTGAAGCGTCTGTTGTGATGGTCTGGCTTGCTTGACATCTGCGAAAGGGTAGGCCTGGGTTTGACTGGCATGCCTGAGCCCACCATAGGAACTCCTGTTTTAAGCATGGAATTAGTGGAATTTTTGTTTCTAGACTGTGTCTGTGTTGGGACCATAAATTCTTTAGGTACCACTGTAGTTTTCTCATATGTAGTCTGGCAAATGGAACCAAGATTATGCATGATGCCATGAAGCCCAAGGCCTGCAGAACTTTTCTTGCTGTTAACTTGTTCAGTTTTGTTAGTGCCAAGAAGTAAAGAGGAAGTTCTTTTTGTTTTTCTGTAGTCAGGAATGCCATTTGTTTTACTGTGTCCAATTCCGCGCCCAAGAATGTCCTTGTTTGGGATGGTATCAGCCTTGACTTTTGTAAATTGACTGTGTATCCCAGTGCTTGTAGCAAGTAAATGACCCTTTGTAAATCTGTTGTCAGCTTGCTTTTGTTGTCCCCTTGTAGCAGGCAGTCGTCCAGGTATGGGTAAATTTGAATTCCCTGTAGTCTGCAATGGGCGATTACTGATGCCAGGCATTTTGTGAATACTCTGGGCAGTAGATAAGCCAAAGGGCAATGCTGAGAATTGATAGTGCTCTGATCCTGCAAGAAATCTGAGGTATCTTCTGCAGATTGGTCGAATGGGGACGTGCAGGTATGCCTCCTTGAGATCTAGAGTTACCAGCCAAGACTCCTTGCCCAGCATGGGAAGAAGTTGCTGTAGGGTCAGCATTTTGAATTTTGGGACAATGATGTATGTATTTAAGGTGGACAGGTCGAGAATTGGTCTCCAACTTTTTTCCTTTCTTGGAACTAGGAATAGTCTGGAATAGAACACCTTTCCTTGCTCTGCTGTTGGCACTCTTTCCACAGCTCTCATGTTTGCTAACTCCATTATATGGCGTAGAGCCTCTGTTTTTTGATTTGGAGGTAGATTTGGCATTCCTCTTTTGACTGGTAAAGTGTGGAAGTGAAACCGGTAACCTTGATCTATGGTTTGTAAAATCCACTTGTCTTTTGTTATGTAGTGCCAGTTCTTTGAAAATAAGGTTAACTTTCCGCCTAGAGGAGCTGCTATTTGTTCCCTGGTAGGCGGATTTAGGGTTAAGTCACTGTGGTTGTGCTGATGTAGTGGCAGTGGCTGTGTCTGTGCCTCTGTTGTTACCTTGCCACTGTCGTCCTCTGTAGGCACCTCCTCTGGATTGGTTTCTGCCTCTGGAACGTCTATTCCTGCCCCTTTGAAATTTTGTGGAGTCAGGAAAGGACCAATTTTTGGCAGGCCAGTTCCTGCTAAACCTTGGGGTTGAACCTGCAAGAAATCTTTAACAGTTTGAACAGATTTTGCCTTTTCTTCCATTTTCTTCATAACCTGCTGGGCAGGTGTACCAAACAAACTTGTCTTGTCCATAGGAGCATCTAGCAACTTAGCTTTAACATGATCCGGTAAAGCTTGTTCCTTTAGCCATGCATGCCTTCTTATCACTGTGCCTGTCATGGCTGATCTAAATGAAGCCTCCAGTGCATCATAGCCACATTTTAAGGAATGGTTGCTAACCTGTTGTATGTTATTTACCATCTCTAATACATATTTCTTATCAAGAGATTCATCAGTGGTTAGTTTTTAGTTAACTGATCAAGCATAAACTCTTGGTATTGTATCATGTGAAACTGACAGTTTAAAGCTCTAGCTGAGAGAGTAGCTGAAGTGTAGACCTTTTACCCCATCTGTCTAATGACCTTGCTTCCCTTTCAGAAGGAATAGGGTTTTAGCTGTGGTCGCTGCTACTGCCTTGGGACCCTGGGATATAGTTTCTGGGTCTGCAAGGGGGCCTTGTAAAGGTGGTGATGAGTATCTGGCACCCTGTAAAATCTGTCTGGTTTGGCAGGGGCTGGGGGTAAAGAATCTGGAGCGGAGCAAACATCATTGAAAGCATCATCCACCACAGAGAGGACCGGAGGTATAGCTAAGGGCCTGTGCTGTGGGAGGTGCAGAAAGGTCCTAAGTCTTTCTGGAGTCTGAAAAATCCTGTTGCTGCCATTGGAACTGTTCTCGCATGGCATGCAAGGTTTCCCCAAAGGAGAATTCTTCTGGTGGGGAAGCAGCTGGAATGGATTCTTCAGCATCAGAATCTTCAAAATTGGAGAAGGGAGCCTCTGGCTGGTCAGTTATGTCTGATTCATCAGCAGAATCATCAGAAGACACTGGCTCAGGGGGCTCTGCCCTAGGTCTCTTCTCTGGGGGCTGAGAGGCCCTGTCTGGGTGAGATTGAGATCCTCTAATTAAAGAAATTAAATCTTCTGCCAAAGTAAGCATTTGAGAACTAGAAGAGGGCCTGGATGTGGGGGTTTTAACAGGCACTGTTTTAGTAGTCTTGGCTGCTTTAGCCCTGGCGAAGGCCTTAATGGACATGGCTGCTGGAGGCCTAGCAGCACCACGTGCTGGGGTAGAGACATCCAAGGGGATGGTGTCTGATAAGTCAACCACCGTAGTGGGTAAAATTTCTGAGGTCGATTCAAGAGTTGTAGCAGGGGCCTCAGTTGTAGGAATAGGTTCAGCTGTACTTTGATCAGTTTTCTCGGTTTCGTCCGAAACCGAGACACTCGCGGTTTGCTTAACCATGGTTTCGGCCGAAACCGCGGACCGCGAGTGTCGGTCTTTATCTTTGCGTTTTTTGGTAGATTGGGTAGTCGGAGGATCCGACGGCATAATGTACGCAAAATCAGAACCGAAAAACTGTTCTGCAAACTCCGACCGACGCCTAAGCGTTCGTCGGTTGAAAGAAGCACAGGCCGAACAGGCTGCTACGTCGTGGGCTGGGCCTAAACAAGGTAGACAGTAAGAGTGGAAATCTTTATGAGGTATTTGTTTCCCACAGGTTAAACAATTGTTAACTTTTTCTGACATCGGCTGAGGCAAGAAAGAGTCCCCAACGGGGTACTTAGCTTTAGAAGTCTTCGAAGTAGTATTCGGTAGAAGTAATCTCTGGATCCGACCGACCGGCACTTGCGAACAGCTTCTGCTTCGGGCGCCACGCGGCAAGAAAGACTGGGGAAAATGGCGTCGGCTGATGCTTTTATACCCGAAGACCAACAGAGATGACGTCGGGTGGAGTGCGACATCAGCCGAAGCCGGACCCGGACTTTGGAATCCGGCCGACTGCAGGGCTGCCTGACGACAGGACAACCCAGTTGTTATGACTGCAGATGCATCCATGAAGGACATCAGGTGATCCTTAGCAGAAGAATTCATGCAACAGTGCAGTGGTGTGGCTTAACCTGAGGGAAACACAACAGCAAAGCCAGTTGTTTGAATAGTGGGTTTTGAGGAGTTTTTTTTAAATTGGAAGGCAGAGGTTGTAGAAGTTATGTGGTCTGGGAGTTGGTTCCAAATTATGGCTATAGTGGAGGCAAAGAGAGAGAGAGACTTACAGGCATCATTTTTTTGTTTGATGACATTTATAAGGTTTTGGTTACTAGATCTTAAGCTTCTGGTGGTTGTGTAGGGCTGAATTAGATACTGTAGTGCTGGGGTTTTGTCAGGTAAGAAGTAAAGTTTGTATGCTGTTGAGAGTTGATTAAGTAGCAGTAGTTGGGGCAGCTCAAGCCAGTTGAGCTGCTTCAGGGTAAGATAGTGATGGGATCTACGAGAGGCCTCAGATGCGAACTTGGCAATTTTGTTGCAACAAGATTCCATTTTAAGTCCGGTGTGGCAAAGATTTGTCAGTAAAGGGGAGGCATAAAGGAGGATGGATAAGAGAAGAGTTCTTGCAATTGTGGATTTGGTATTCTTGGTCATGAACGGTTTGCTCCTATAAAAGGAGACCCAGCTTTTTGTTTATTTTCTTGATTGTTTGGGCTATGTGAATGTCAAATTGGATATCTATTATTACCCCTAGCAATTTTGAGTGGGTTGTTGGGGCGATTTTGATGTTTTCTTTGGAGATTATGGTGAAATTACTGCTTAGATGAAGAGGTCTACCAGGGCCAAATAGAATTAGGCTGTTTTTTTTTGGGATTAAGAAGAAGTTTGCTTTAGCTGAAGCATGGTTCACCAACATCGAAGTTAGAGTTATGGTTTGTAGCTCATTTATGGTAGGGGCGGCACATATAATGGTGGTGTCAACTGCGCATTGTATTACTGTGGCAGAGAGCGAGGACGCAGCTATCTGGTTTGTAAATAGTGAGAACAGCAAAGGACCAAGAATGGATCCTTGAGGGACACCTATGGATACTGGTAATAGGGAGGACAACTGGTCCTGCCATAGCACTGCTTGGTGATGGCCTGATAGGTAGTTACTAAACCATGATATAGTGGAAAAGTTTACGTTACGGGTAGACAGCGTTTTGAGAAGCATGCTATGGTTTACCATATCGAAGGCTTTAGATAAGTCTAGGAATATGGAGGATACGAATAGTCCCTTGTTTCTATGATGATCGACTATGTTGGCAAATGGGAGTAGTGCTGTGGTGGTGGTGCTATGGGAAGGTCTAAAGCTGTGCTGAGAATTAGATAGGTTATTTTTCAGGAGGTACTGCATTAGTTGAGAGTGAAGTATTCTCTCTAATATTTTTGATAAAGGTAATAGAATTGCTATTTGGCAGTAGTTGGTGAGGTCTAGGGATTTAACTCCTTTGCGGAGTGGAATACATATTTTCTACAAGGTGGGTACTGTGCATTCAGATATTGACCTATTTATGAGAATGGATATGGGATAGGCTATGGCCTCAGCTGTTATCTGAAGGAAGTCAGCTGGAAGTTGGTCTGCTGCTATATATATGCTGACTATATGGAAGGAATCCAATCATACTGACAGTCAAATAAAGATAGTACACTACAAAGATAGCATACATGAAACATAACAGGCAAAAGCAATACCCCGTGCAATTATTAGGAAGAACAGAACAGAAGAAAAGGTGGGGTGGTTAGATGCATTCTAATGTAAAAGGCAGCAATAAAGAATTAAGAAAAAATCCAGAGAAGTCACAGCACAGCTGCCTGGGATTCAGAGATCACAAAATAGAACAGTATTAAAATGCAAAAAAAAAAATATTTGAGACTTTTGGCAATGTCGGCAATGGGAGAAATGCACAGTTTTCATTGGCTCAACTTTCCTCACTATTAAGTTGCACTTCATGCATGTTCGGTACATTTCATTATTAAATTAATTTACAAATCTATGCATAAAACTGAAATTTAACATAAAAAATAGCCACTTAAGCTATACCCTTAAAAGTACTCAGCAACTTCTCCACTGGATTTAATATGCACACTTCAAGCTGCCCAATTTAACAGCAGGCTATTATAATTTTATTACTAGGTAATGCAGTAAAGATTTCAAATTACATAGTCCTCAAAATGACAATCTAGATGAAACCTGATAGAACTTGCAGCTTGAAAGAAGTGATGCAGGTTTTGATTCCACGTTTCTTTGAAAGGAAAAAGGAAATGCCAAATTTAGTGGCTCAGACTTTGTTTACCATAGTATCCAACAGACTCCACAAGAATCTATATGTATATTTGGACTACCTGAACATAAGGTGGCAATTATTTACATCAAACATGACAGACAGACTATTCTTGCAGTACTAAAACCGTAACAGATATGCAAACAAAAACCATGTACAATTCATTACATTTGTTTTCCTTGGGTCTTTCATAGTCTGTGTTGCTCCAGTTCAGAATGGCATTCACTCACAATGCACAAGGCAAATAAAGATGCAGCCTAAGAATACACAATTGATACCAAGTTTTCCTGCTTACCATTACACTTCAAAAAAGCAGCTGAAATGGCATTTTATTAAATCTACATACCTCTTAAAACACAAGGGTAAATGAACCAGGGCTTATCTGAACTACAAATGGCAAACCAAAATCACTGCCTGAAGGAAATGCTCAAGATTTTATTTTAGGAAAAACATTTTATTAATGTTGAAAACAGAACACATCATAAACCTGAACTTTCAACAGAATTTTTGCCAAGATTTATTCCTGCAGGATGTTTTTTTCTACAATGCTGGCCATTTCTACAGAGCACTGAAAACTAAAAATCAGTCAGCTTCAAATTCATTACCCTAACAAAATGCTATTTAAAAGTATGCACTTTTTTTTAAATCCAAGTCCACATCTACTGTCATGCAGTTCATGGAGTGCAGTGATTATGGTCTGATATTCAGAAAGACAAATCTTTTATGCGCTAGAGCAGCATGGAACTCAACCCCAACAATTGTTAAGCAACACTGCTGCACTGTGAATCACTGACGTCTACAGTGCACAGCATGCTAAACTCTGTAGATGATGAGGGTGGGCACACTCTGGGGTGGTACTGTGAACCTCAACTTACCAAGCATTCTTGGGAAGGTGCTTACAGAATAAAGACAGTGCACAATACTTCAGCCTGTGTAGCCCCCCCATTAGTACATAAAGGGGAGTGTATGAAGAAGTAACATGACAAAGTGCATTAGTCTGTGCACCTTATCAGTACAACGTGCTGTTAAGTACTCGGGGGGGGGGGGGGTAATTGGAGATATTCAGACCACATAGCATTACCACCTTTGCACCCTATTATTACAGTGAGCTGTACATACAAGGACAGGACACAAAGTGATGCATGGACAACAGCAGTGCAGCCTGTGATCCCATTGTCTAAGTGCATAGAACACCATTTCAATACAAGTGTATTCCTGACTATCCTCGGGTTAGACCCATGATGCACGATTCTCAGTCAGTGGTGACCTGTGAGCACATACTGGTTAACTGACTCGTTCAGAGTGCTGCACAATATTCAACAGACTATAGGACTTAAATTCACTCTGCAGAGTAAAGACCATTAGGAGGCAATACTCTGAATTGTCTGTGCTGTACTGCTAATCAAACACTAGCACAACACTGTCAGAACACACAAAGTGCAGGGTTACTCAAGTGCAAAAGGTTCACGTCAGAACAGTACTGCGTACCTTCCCTATGAATAATGCACAAGGTGCAGTAGGTGGGGTTAATATATTGTGCAAACGGTGCACAGCAGCAATGCGAATCATCCTACACAAGCATATCGTTTACGTGTTCACACAGTGCTGCACACTCAGGAGCATAACTTCACCACATGCCATGAAAGAGACAGTTGCACATAATGTAAACCACTGATGCTAGACCAGAATACAGGGACAATGAATGCAGTTCAGAAACCTACTAATAGGTTTTGTTCTCATCACCAGTTTCTGCAAATTCACGTTCTTTCACTCCTTAACCGGAATTTACATTTTGTGATTATTACATAACTAGATGCCCTTGCTAAATTGCATTGCTCATTTTCTAGACCTGCTGTCGCAACTCTACTCAGGCGGCATTAAAAATATACATTTATAATGCACATTTTTTTTTTTATTCCTTTTACTTCCTTATCTGTTAACTGAGCTGGTCTACACACTTTTCAGCCACAGTATATACTGAATTACAGAGCATATACAAAGAATAAATAATCAAAGGACAGTAATACAAATATACAGTGTCATGGGAACTGTCAAAAAGGTTAGTCCAGCTGAAATTAACGGAAAACCAAGACAGAGAGCTTGCTGAAAACCAGGCGGTCTGAGTTTGGGTTGCATATCAGGCACTGAACAGCCAAGGAAGGGAAGATGGGAAATTAGCTACTACAGCCATTCTGGGTGAGGGTATGCTAGTTTATAGATTGGCATTTCTGCTGCTCCAGTGCTAATGGCAAAAGCTCACGTTCACAGAAAGCAAATGCTGGTTTTTAAAGGAATATGGATTGTGGCTACACAAGCAGGTGATGGTAGTTCACCCATATGCAGACAGGAACTTACAGTAGTCCATCGCGCTCATGTCAACACTAGCATTGGGGTTAGACTTAACACAGAAACATCCACATGGATGCAAGCAGGGACATAAATAATCCTTATAGCTGCATGGCTAAGTGTCCTCTGGATGGCTTCTTCCATATAGTAAACAGCACAAATAGGCCGAGTCTCATAAGAGGTGGCGTGATGGTCAGCTACGTGGGGCAAACTAAAATCACAAAAAAAAAATTAACAATACAGAGGTTAGGAGTGGCATATTAAGGCGTTTACCTCACAGACACAAGGTACAGGGTTTGATTCTCTTTTGGTCACTGTATAGATATTGGCTAGACATATCATAGGCAAATACTTGGCAATCAGTCTGCAGGCTATTAACTTGTGAACCAGAGGCAATTACACATAAAAGCTTGTAATAGTTAATCAATACAGGCACAGGTAAGGAGACTCAAGAACAATAAACCATCTTCATGTAAGAAACTTTTAATCTTGTGTACATTTAGTAGAGCCCCTTCAACAAAAGTCTGCAGCTCGTTATTCATACATATAACAAATCTATGCAGCAAATCTCTGTGGCACTTAAATTCGTGAAAGATTTCAGTTTGGTTTGAAACCCTTGTAGCATTTTACAAATACAAATGTACAGCAGCTCCATGAGTAATGTGATGCAATCCAAATTAAATGTGTATACTAATGACAGCTGTGCAAGCATATGTGGTGGTGGGGGATCACGATTACATTGCTATCTTAACAGCTGCATAGTCTTCCACTAGAACATAGTGGTCTCTCTCGTGCCAGTGTACCTCAGTTACTACACTGCAAACAGCCTTTGTACACAGCACAGCTATTGGGGAAGATAATCAATGCTGGTGGATTCCAGCTGTGTAACTCATCCATATATATGCCTGATACTACCTCACAATGCAGAAATATAGAACTTTCTGCAGCTGTGCCGCACTGTGGTTTCAGATGTTGGGAGTTGGGTCTAGTTCACCTAATTTCTGGACATAATGACCCCTCTACAGCTAGACTACAATTATATGAATTTTGCTCACTGGTAGCAAAGCATCCGCTGGAAGAACGAGTCTCAATATGCTTCAGATTTTATCAAACACAGAAGCACAGAACAGACAAACAAAAGATGCCATTTAGCAACTCTTATTTGCCATCAGTACTAAAAGGCCTCAGCATTAAAAAAGAATTAAAACTGCATTTTGTGCAGGCAACATTACAGTGTCAAAATTTACAGTTTTATACTATTTAAGGAATGAAGAAAGCTTTCTGGTTTATTTCTTTATCAAGAAAGACAGAACTAGCCATTAGTTTCTCTCTCAATTCAGTAGCTAAATATGCCACTTCTAAGAGTGTAGTTATTACATATTGTGTTATATTTCTCAAACTACAGGACTTAAGAACCAAGTATGAGCTCCTTTTAAAAGGCAGAAAAATGTTAATGTCATAGTAAATCCTTTTCTTTAGGATGCAACAATATACAAGCAGCAGCAGGAGCTGCTCCCTCCCCCCAACCTCCCACCCAACAGGAAAACATAAAAGGCAGCCCCCAGCCTAGAAACAATAGTAGTGGACATAGTAGGACTTCGCATTAGAATAAAAAATGTTGGGCTATTTCCTGAATATCTAGTAAATAGCTCTGTGATGAGCTGTGTATTTCAATGTCAATCAGTGCGCAGGCTCTTCTGGTGAACCTTCCACTACATAACCATGGATATCTGAATCACATGGCTCAGGTTACACAGGATGCAGCAAAACTGCGACCAAGCATGTTATGTAACAATGCATTTCACCAAGTCCTCAGAATTACCTGCCGACTTGTGGAGTCCCTTCACTTAAAGGTGCAATGGCCTCAGAGATGATAAAAATGAGGTGTGTGTGTGGGGGGGGATTGCTGGAGATAAAAGACTGACAGTTCATAGGTAGGTACTATGCTATCAGCCCTGGGGCCTATACAAGCCCAGCCAAAAAGGTACCCTGGCTTATGCTACCCAAGAAAATGATTTTCCTGTGCCACTGTCAAACAGAGCCACAGAGGTGATCCCCGGGGTGAATTTCCTATTTCCCATCCAATCAAGATTTTTCTTTAAGAGTGCTAATGAGGAGCTTTGTTTGATATAGATAGGTGGTTTATTCCAGAGTATGGGAAGTCTCTGGGACAGGAATCTATCCCTCTGGCATGTTCTATTTATTGTGGTGACAAGGTTTAGGTCCCCAGAGCGTGTAGCTCAGAGGGATTGGGATTTCTTTAAGTGGAGCATGTCCAGCAGCTCTGGGTTTGACATAGCTCTGTATGTTAGGCAGAGATTACCTCTGAGTAGGCGATATGCGACAGAATTTTTTGAGACGTTCTGCGTAGGGCATCTGTTTGAGGCTGGTAATCCTCTTTGTGAGGTATTTCTGTGGCCTTTCCAGTTGTTGTAGATGTCTTGTGAGGTACATATCAAAAGGGGCATTGTACTCTATAATGGGTCTAAATGAGTGATGAGTAGAGGTGAACAATGACCTCTTTCTGGATGAGAAACCTTTTGTGATGAGGTGTGCCACGTAGAAGGATTTCCTGACTACTGTGGCGATGTGATTATCAAAGGAGAGGTCTCATCACACTTTTGGTGTTAAGTATACTACCGCCTATGTTGTAGTTCATGAGTACAGAATTTTTACCAAAGGGGATGACAATGCACCTTTTGGCAGTGAGCTTGAGGCCATGGCTTTGACACCAGGCATCTGTCTCAGTGAGGCCCTTTTGTAGGATGTCCACATCGTTAGGAGTTTTGATTATGGCTCCTAGTTTGCAGTCATCTGCTAACTTCGTTAGCCAAAGACCTTCTGTGTTTGGTATCTACTTCTCTGAAGTACAGGCTAACAGGACAGGACCCAGGACTGAACCCTGTGGTACTCCACTTGTCACTGGTCTGAAGTCAGATTTGGAGTCTGCTACTTTCACAGTGTGGGTTCTGTCAGTGAGCCAGTTGGCAACCCATCTTGTGACATAGGGATTTATACCTAGTTTAGTGAGTTTATCTATAATTCCAGAGTGGGGGATGGTGTTGAAAGCCTTGGCAAGATCTAGATAGGCTGTATGAACCACCTTACCCTTGTCTACGGCTTTGGTGACTGCTTCTTCCACCTTACCCTTGTCTACAGGTTTAGGAGACATGATCTGCCTTTTACAAACCCAAACTGGGTGAGGTCCAGAGTTTGGAGATTACCAATGTCTTTGTTTATAAGTTCCATGATGATATGTTCCATGGCCCTGCAGACCATGCTCGTCAGGCTAATGGGGTGGTAGTTCCCAGGGTCCATGGTGGCTCTCCCCTTGTGGAGTGGGATAACAGTCGCTGTGCACCATTCAGCAGGCACAAAGCCTGAGGTGAGGCTATGATTGAACATGGTACTTTGGTGGGGTGCCAGTTTGTTCTGTAGTTCATGTAGAACGTAGCCTGGGATGTTGTCTGGTCCCATGGATGCTGTGTTCTTGGCTTTGGAGAGTGTGGTTTTTACCTGTGCACCCGTGATTACAGGAACTTTGCATTCTTCCGGTATAGAGATGGGCTCTATAGTGGGTGAGAGGGGGGTAAAGTTAGCACTGAACCTATCTACCAGGATGTTGGCAATATCAGTTGGGTCTGTATATTTAGTGCCATTGTGCTGTAACTCAGAGCAAATCTGAGTGTTGCCATTGAGATGCTCGACATGGCTATAGAATGCTTTGTGGACAGTTTTGACAGTGAGTTTTGCATCGCTAGTGTTTCAGATTTTTCCCATTCAGAGCTGTGAGTGCAACTGACTTGGCTATGGTAACATGACTTTTGCTCTGGCAACAGAGATCCACAAAAATCCCTGCAATGAAGGAGTGTCCTAGCCTGCACTGTTTCAGTGCATAACGAACATATCACATTTCAATGATACACCACCAGTAATGCTCAACTATACACAAACCAATGGATCCACAAATAGTGCAGCATGAGGGATGAAAGTGGATTTATTTTATTAGTCGGCACAGTGGCGCAGTAGTTAATGTCGTCTCATAGCAAAAGGTTCTCTGGTTCAATTCTCGACTGGGCACCTTCTGTATAAAGTCTGCATGCCCTCCCTGTATTTACGTGGATTTCCTCTGGGTGCTCCTGTTTATTCCCACATTCCAAAGACACACATCTAAAGAGGTTCTCCCCAGGCCTTGGCTGAAATTAGGCTCTATCCTAGTCAGACTTTCCCGGTCAACAAATGTTAAATAATTTAGTGAACGGACTATGTGAAACACTGCCTTGGATATTTTCAAACAAAAATGTTTATGTGATTTTGATACTAGCTACGGGGCACATGGTTTTCCATTTTTTTTTTATTTACTTGCTATGGTGATTGCAGAAAGGCTGACATTTAAGCCAATTTGGTCAAAGACACATAGCAGTTACAACGGGGGATAACAGATCAGTAGTTATATTACTGGAGATTGTAGGAGTACTGTAACAGTCTGTTCCTTATACAGCAAGATTTAACCAAACGATTCTGCAAAAAGGCTTTCCATCAATAAGAACTGCAATTTCTAAACCTAGCATCAAGGCTTTTCTGCATAACATACAATACCAATTACAATTGCTGGAAGTCTAGCAGTAACTAAGTTTTTAGGAGCATATTTTTCATTGCTGTCCCCAGCTACAATCATTTAGGTGTGAAACAAAATAACACACTCAAATACTACTTGTATGCATCTCGTATCTCAAAAGCTTCTCTTAGTTTTACATTTCTAGCACACCTATTCTTACTCCAAGCTTACATTAAACAGCCATGCTGTTAACAGCTTGCTTAGAGATGCCCTTTGTTTGGCTTACAGTGCATCTACTGACCCAGTACTGATGGACTTACTGCACAACAGCAAGTCAACTGTCATCAGAAATACTTGGTCCAAAGATATGAATCTCTTCTGCAACAAAATGGCTTGGTGGGACAGGTAAATCTTGCAGAAGATACTACTATTCTGGAAAATGTCTCCATCCACATAAAACAAAACTCATCCCTGTCCATATTCAAATGCAACTTGGAACTATGGATAAGTAATAGAAAATTTACTCTAGGACTGCCCCCTGTTATTACTAATAGAGAGAGGCAGCTCCTAAATGCTTTATCCCACACATAGGTTCCCTCAAATTATCTATGGCATGATTCCAGTTATTCTCAATAGGGGTGGTGTATACTTATTAACCACAGGATGTTTAAGGGCAAGCTAAGAGCCAAAAGAATAAGGTAATTCAAGCACAAAAAGGTACAGTGGCAAGGCTGAAAATGTCCCCAAGGGTAGCTAGCCAAGTACCTATGAACCAACACATCTAGGGTGATCAAATGAATGCAAAGGAAATGAACTCATTCATATGTCACTGCCAACACCAAAACCTTTCCTTGGTAAGGGAGGGTGTTCCAAGATCCTATCTCCCACTGCACAGAGCTGTGAACTTACTCTCAACACAATCAGTTTTGGGTTTGTTGCTATATGCAGTAAGGCTGTCTCTCTCATCCTTGGAGTAAGAAAAAGTCTTCCAGTGTTGCAACCCTCAAAAGGAAAACAGCATTTGAGTAAATGACCAACCCCCCTAAGTCAGATGTATAGGTTTTTGCCTTCATTGTTCTAGTGACAACAGTTAAATACTGAGAAACTCCTCGTGTGGAAGGCACAGACAAGCAAGGTCCTTAACCAGGACCATTATTGTCCAATCTAATGGGAAAAAAAACTGCACAGTGTACTTAAGACAGAGAGATAATGCAGTTTAGTACATCTGAGCAATAAACTAATACTTCTGTATTTAGCTTCCTTATTAAAAAAAAGGCCTACGACTTGCTAATGTTAGTATTTGTATTGTTGCAGCTTTTAGCCTATTTAAAGGTTATTTTGTTTAAACTAGAGAAGTATGGCTCACATTACAGGACAGCTTCATCCACCCATGGTATCTTTGATAAATGTTAACTGTACATTAAGTTGCTTCCTTTCCAAAGCACTGATGTACTGGGTATGCGTGGGAACGCAAGTCCCATACGCATACGCAGTATATCAAAAAAGGGAGCAGGATATGTACCAGCCACAGAATTACAGCACGCCGGCATTATACAAAGGCATTTAAGAAAAGTAATTTTTGTCTTCTTAAAAAATGTCATTGTAAAATAGTAATTGACTCTGTTGTGTGGTATATTAAGATTTAGCCATGGCTGGCTTTAATCCCTCGGGCTTCGCCCTCGTGATTAAACAACAACAACTGTGAGTAAATCTTAATATACCACACAGACATCGTTGATTACTGTTTAAATAAAGCGCCTATCAATGAGCAGGAACAAGAGGGAATTCTGAACTGTTATCAAGGACCAATGGGAAGTCAGCTGAGCGTAACAGCATTACCATAGGGGACTTGGAGCTAAAAGTCCTAAGGGGAAAAACTGTCTTGCTCGGTGCCTATCCAGATAAAGGACATTCAGTGTAGTGCAGAAATATGGTTTTGTGGTGACCATTCATAACTATGTCCCAAAAGATGACCCAGTGAATCAGAGTTCTACATATTTCCTCCATGATGACAAAACATCTTGCGTTTTACTGCCCTTCATCAGCAAGTGCAAGGAACAGTTCTTGAAATTGATCAGAACCAGACCCTCTCCTAGTAAAATGTGTGGGTGAATTATCAAAATAACTACTGTGCTACAGGTTGTGAGCCATAGGAAGTAAAGCAAACACCTGCCCTCAGCTTCAGAGGGTGCTGTGAAACTAAAGTCACTGTATGCAGTGACAGCACTATTGGTTGGTGAGAGAAATCTTTTTTCAACTGAAATCTTCAATGCACATCTCAATGAAAAGAAAAAGCCATCATGGAGGTAGCAAGACATGGATTTTTACAATTTCTAGCAATTTAACAAAGAAAATCCAAATTAAATGGACACCATCAATCTCCTCAACATTCGTCTATTAACTTATATGTCACAAAGGTACCAAATCACTAGTGATATCCAGGGAAGGTGCAATGGGCCGAAAACAAGGCGAAATGAAAGTATCTAGAAATGCATATAATACAGCAAACATTCTGTACCTCCTAAAAGCACATTCCCCTCCCCTTGGAGTAAACTAGATTTAGTTCCACAATAAAACCAAATTTGAATCAAATGAACCAGCAACATATGGTAAAGACATTTAACATGAGGTTGTTAGAATTTACAGACAAATTAAAATTAATTTTCAATTAAATGCTGGAAAGGAAACAGCAGCAAATGATACAATAGAATAGCTTGCTTACTTTTACTGTACGTGCAATTTATATCACACACAGCTGTTTAACCACTGCGCCTTCCATTCCACATGTACTACATCACATTTTTAATGCTTGCTGTTAATGGCATGATAAAAGCATTTAGTACTTACTGCCAAAATCAGTGGTAATTGGTCCACCAAATGTACTCAGCTTGAAACTTCACAATATAAACACAACTGCCACGATACCAGTATAATATTCGAGCACTAGGAAAACAAACTACAGATCAAAAGCTTGCTCATTTTATCTAATTTCTACGGTTTCTAAATACTGGCAGACGCTTCTTGCAGTGCATAAACTGCATTTGTGTCTGTGCCCAGATTTGCAGAACGATTTCAAAAGTAAAGCACAGTCTCTCAGGAATGTCTGGAACTTTGTTTTTGACTCTCAGACCGGTCTTGCATTATGGGGGAAAAAATTAGGATTTTCGAAAATGAGCTCACAAGTTGCTCAAGAGTAAGAAAACCAAACAATCTGCAGTTTGCTTCACTGGTGACACATGTTGAAATATTTACTTTGGTCTCATATTAGGAGATGGGGAGGGGCTACATATGAAGCACTGAATCAAGTGTTTCACTGAAGGAAGAAATGTACCAGCTGATCAGTCTAGTCCTACAGACAACGCAAGAACAATATTCATTAACAATATGATTTGGTGTTGTGCAAAGCCCCTCTAACATCTAAATTTATTTGGAAAATACCTCAATTCTGTGACAGCACGTCTTCAGAAAGATCAATTATTAAGAATAAACAATGCTACTTTCATCACATTGAAATCCTGTTATCGCTTAACTAAACCAGCCTGCCTGCTTCTCACATTCGTATTCTAATGACCTTCTAATCTTCACAGGGCACCTCGGCAAGCAATTCTGGTTCGACAAACTAGAAATGTGTCAACCATTTGTCTTGCCTTTCTTCTTCAGAGTGTAAATCAGTACCTTAACTTGTACGTAGCTCATGGGCTCTACTTCATAAGTCCTATATTCATTCAGGATGCATCCTATCTAGGCAGCTCTTCTGAGATGAGGACTCCTGAATTAGAAGTGGTGACCACCAGGTAGATCAGAAAGCGAATTATTCCTCTCTGCTTGGTGTGTTCTCCTCATTCTACATGGAATACTGACTACGTTTATTAATTTTAGAGAAATAACTCCTAGATCCATTTCCTATTATGCATCGCAAACTCTCTGACCTCCTAGACTCAATGTACCATCTTTATTCCCTCACTCATTGAGCAGGATCTAAGTGCACAGAGCATACGGAATGTGGGAGGTCAGCGGGTTTAGCAATCTTCACCACCTTACTCACCTGGCAAATATCAGCCTTGTACACTTTAATTCTCTGACCTTCTACATTCAGTACTGTATAGTCGTCCCTCACTAACTCAATGAATGGAAAGGTAGCTTCCTAATGGGAACTGTTGTGATTCAAGTATAAGCAGACGAAGGCTCAAAAAAAGGGATGAAACTACTTAATACAAATGTTAACATAATAAAATTAAAACATACAGAACAGGACTGAGATAAAAAGTTACAATGGTGGATGGATGACTGCAGTCTGAAGTCGTGCGCATAACATAACAGTTGTACTACTAGGGACAATCAAAAGGATTAAAGAAATACATAACCCTTCAGTGGTTCTGCTTTTGGCTTGATGCACTTGCAGACCACAAAGGTGTTCATGACGAAGTTTAATACACTGAGCTGATGAGCTTTTTCAACTAGTAACAAAGGAAACAAAGCAAGAATGACATTGTTAAAGAGAAGCCAGAGAAAGCAATGCAAGATGATGCAAGCCTTCCCAAGATATGTGGACTGTCATTTATCACATAAGGGGCAAATAAACTTATTATGGTATGGTTTTACATCATGTAACAATAAGATTACTCCATCCTTGGGATTCCATGCAAACAGAATGAGAACAAAGTGCTGAAAAGGGGTGAGAATTCTAAAGTCAGATTTAAAGGGATGCAAAAAAAAAAAGTGACCATGAATTAATGCATAATTATAAAAACAGACAAATTAATGGAGAAAAAGCAACTAAGACAATAAAATAACTTCTGCAGTCTCCTAGTGGTACCAAACAGGACTTATTTTGTGGCTTTTATGTAGATAACTTCAAGTCTACATACAGAATTAAAACAAGAATATGTCTGCATACACATTCATATACAGATATTCTACAATCTACACATCAGTGGCGAGACAAGTCATTATATACACACTGGAAGACAGCAAGAGATGTGTGAATAAAAGGAACAGGAAAGCAAAACAACTTAACAGGTTAGAAGTCAGCAGAAAGCACAGATGTTAACAGAGAATGACTACAGAAGCTAGTACCCCAGAAACTAGTATGCAAATTAATAAACGGAGGAGGGAATGAGGGAGGGGTACCACGCCTCAAGATTTTAGCACAGGAATTTCGGACAAAGCCAAGAATAATGGAATAAAAGCCTAAAAATCAGGGACTGATTTTAAATGTTGCTCTTATGAATTTACACAGTTTCTACAATAGGTTTTGCATTACAATGTATTTTCAAAAGGACATGAAGTCTGAAACTCAAATGTCTCATTTAGTAACTTAAATTCTCAATGCTTTGCCACAAAACCCAAATTTTATAAACAGACTGAAAATACAATGCAGAAATCTAGACATTGATAAATTCTGGGCAGTTCAGTGGTACTAGTTTTACAGGGCTACTACGTTTGCTTTTATTTTCCTCACACAACAGCCATGCTGGTATCGTTATTATAACCCTTTGTAGTCAGGTGAGTTAAGCAAGACTGATGTGGGTACGCTGGCAAGGAAAAACAAGGCTAAATCCCACTTCCTAAAGTGTCCCATCCTGCAGCTGAACAAGGGGATTGAGACTTCAGAGAAAGGTGTCAGGAGTCAAAAGCTTTAGCTCTAGGATTCCAAACAAATTTGTAACAGTGGACAATGCAACTATCTTTTAAGGAGGATCTACAACATTCAGGAAAGGATTGACAGTATTTCTGGCAGATGGGCTGATCAACTTCTTGAACATTCCTTAAGTTTTCCCACTTAACGGCTGGTCAAGGAAAAGAATTCAGGGAAATTCGTATCTTGTAGTTACCTGAAGTCGCTTTATAAAACTAAAAATGAATGCCTCCCATTACAGGCATGTGTCTCACACCTCCTACATAGCAAAATCTGAAGCAACACTGATATTCAGCCATATTCTTGCATTTTTTTAGTATGTCTGCTAAACTGCTATTGGGAGCATTCAATGGATAGAAACATTTTGTTAACTTTATAACTTTTCAATACGAGAAGATTTTATGCATGATGGGTTATTTGGTCTCTATTCAGAGTTCCGTACAAATCTAATTCAAAACATTTAAAATACAATTCTCATGTGACACTAAGATTTGCTCTTCCCTCAAACAGAAGATTTTCACCTTGAGGTATAGTCACAAGTGGTTTCTAGCACCAGAGAAACAAGAAAACAATTCTGTGCCATTCTGCCATTATTACTAGAGACAAGGGCACTAGTCAGGGCTTAAGTACTCACAATTAATTACAACCTTCAAACTACATGGGATGAAAACCTGTTGGACCCTCAGTGTACATGGAACTACAGACGAGCTGGGTCACTATTATAATAGTGATCCAGGTCTGTAACAGTGCTATTAGACAAGAAAACCTAGTTCTTACTCTAACCAAGGATGGGAGTTAGGGATGCTGCCAGTTCCAAGTTAAAGCAAGCTGCAGCTCATCCAAATTACCAATCAAATCATCCTGAAAAGTATGTCTTAATGACTTATGTTATGCTTAATTAGGGCATCCTTATAGGAATTACCTACGATAAACTGAAGGTCTTTTAAACGTCCTTATCACAAAATTAATTAGGCCACCTGATGCTCAGCAGAGTAATTTTGTCATAAGGACGTTTAAAAGTCCTTTGATTTATCTAGGTCATTCATACAAAGATGCCCTAATTAAGGACAACATAAACGCCATTAAGATGTCCTTTTCAGGACCATTTGATTGGTAATTTGGATGAGCTGCAGCTTCCTTTAACTTGAAACTGACCACATCCCTAACTCCCATCTTTGGACAGAGTTGGAACTAGGTTTTCTTGTCGAATAACCTTCAAACTACTGCATAACTTTGAAAAATTCCCATCTCTTCACTCTCTCATTCATGCTTACACTACTGAGAGACCCCTACCCTCCACTGATAAATCATTACTTATTCCCCTAACAGTGCTGCAATATACTTCCTGTATTCACACTGCATTGCTAATAGCTTGACACCATCCTACTCCACTTAAGGACAGTCTGCAAACTGAAAGACTTGAACAGCTCTGCATCAGCCCTGGTTAAACTGGTGCTAATACAGCTATAGGAATTCATGCCACAATTCTCTGCTGTACAAAAACTGTACTATTATTACTACACCCTTCTCTATTATCTCATCTCCTTTATCGTCCTTGCAACTCCATTTCTTCTTTTCTGCTCTTAATCTTTATCATCCTAGATTTAAAACAAGTCTTTATAGTAACAATTATGTAAAACCTGACTAACTATGCATACTGATACTGCATTGCATTTACCTCACCGTATCATATACAACTCCTGTAACCGTTATTTTTAAATCAAAATGGTTTATAAATTAAGTAACTAATGTCAAGGATGTCAGATAACGAAACTCTCGCTCATGAACAAGACCGACCCCAGTGATGAAACAATGCAAATTATGTCTATGTCTATATAATAAAGCTTTTCTCCCTGGGCATCTGCTTGAAAACGAATACTGCTTGGCTGGATTTTCCCGGTAAGCAAATACAAATAAAGAAATTAATAAGTACTTGGTTTCATGTAATCTGAACACGTCCCAGCCTGGAATATTTCTGTTAGGCTAGAAGACTCGACTGCAAGATACTACTAGGGATAGAAATTGCTGGACCTGTATGTGGGTCTTTTGTGCTTTCAATCTTTTAGACGCAATAGCCTTTAGGTTAAAGATTCTGCTCGTCTTTTGGTTGTGATCACTGCAAAGAAGCAAATGACTTGCAAGCAAAAATTCCAATCCTCAATCCCATCTTAAGTGAAGAGCTGCTGGAAGATCTCGGATCGAACCAAAGGATGCAGCCAGACTCGACACAAATATAAAGAGAAAGAGATAGGCCAGATATACAGACCACTGAAACCAGACACTACGCACCTTCCTGTCAAACTTGAGGTTGTCTTCTGTGTTTACACCACTTGAATTGGCCTTAATTTGTTGACTGCATCCCCTTTATCAGATATTAGTAAGTCTAAATCATTTTCTTATACTCATGAAAATGGGCAAATTTCAGTCTTCCAGATTTTACAATGCTGTCTAGATAATTAGCTGCAATTCCCTCAGATTTTGTAGGCTCTCCATTTTAAAGATTGCAAAACCTTATTGCGTCATCACGCTTTCTCTCGATAAAGGTAAATGCTGTCTATGCAATGTCATGTGGAAAAAAAAAGAATAACCTAGGCTCCTATTAAACATTTGCCCTTTCAGACCTTATGGGCATTTTGGCTCTCGGGTCATTCCCACAGAAAAGAAAAAAACTATCTTCAGAGACCTAGACTCCTGGTTTCATTTTGCTTATAGGACAGCTCACTCATCTACAATTCAGACCTTAATTCACCCAAGAACATGGTGAATCTGTACCTTAAAATCAGCTGTTCACTTGGAGACCACTACTTCTATATTATTGTTTACGAAACTTAAATCTCTGAATGCTATACGTTTGTCAACAGTTTTATAAAGTTACACAAAAATAATGCATGGCTGAGTAAAACAAAGGATATTAAAATTTCTTACCAGGCACACAAAGAAAACAATCGAATAACTAGTCCAGTTTTCCAATTGCCACAGAGCACCAAATGGTTAAGTTACTTGCAAACAGTCACAGCAGGCAAATGATTCAGAGACTCAAACAATGAACTTCAGGAAGTAGCTCATCTACTCGTAGCCTTAATCCTCTGTGCCAACTTCCAGAGGTAAGGTAGACATTTACAGGAGGAATCTGATGTTTAACCCAACCACGTTCTCACATTTACATACAATTCTACCTCTAAGGCCAGATTTGACATTCTGGTTATATGAAAATATGACTGGTGCTTATTGCTGGTCCAATTGCCAGCCAACCTACAGATGAAATTCTCAAAGACGACTCACTACAGCATTTTAAAACAATGTTTTTATAGAAATACAAATGAATCTCCTGACACTGGATAGAGATACTGACAGGGTGTCTTGTATTTCTCTTTCCATCTATAATTCGTAATTTAAAACATCACTTTTAAACCTTATTACACAAAGCATGCTGAATGGTCTAAACATGTCGTGTTCTGGTATACGATCCTGATAAAACTTTGAAAATTTTCAGATGGATTTTCTACATGCCTCAGCAAAGCAAGATTGTTAGGATAACTGCAGGCTAGTCAAAATGAGCTAAAGTATCCAGTCTGACCACGGCAGCATAATCGAGAGTCCGGAGTCAGATGGAGGTGCCTAACAGTCCTTAATCATGCAGCTTTACAGTGTAAAGGTCCTAGCACAACCATAAAACAATGTAATCCAAACAATGGACAATTTCAGCTTTAGTAAGATGTTAAACAATGTGATGCTAGGCATTTAACAATGGTAGGATATCAGGCGAGGGAGTCAGAGTGTAAAGTCAGACTATAAAAATGGATGTAATAACCAGCTTTCAACTGTAGGGTCATGGACTCCTCACTCTGCAATGCTTGAAAAGAAGAACACGTAGTTTCACTGCATCCAGCCAGACAAAATGACACTTCACAGGACATGCAGTGATTAAGTTGTTAAAATAAGAGTAGGTATAGAAGGGGATCTCCCATGCATATGGGGAACTTTCCCCGTGCTGTAATTTTTACTGAAGTGCTTTTTCAACTGAATTAAGTAGAAGGCAGTGGCACCATAGCAAACACAACTTTAACCATATCCTTCTGTGTTTAGATACTGCTGGGCAAATGAAATCTACTCAGAGGAAATTTCATGTCCATCTTCTTAGGGTTATAGTCAAACTAAAACCACAAACATAATCTGCACTTCATTAGTCTACATTTTAGACTGCAATGTGT
The DNA here is from genome assembly GCF_019279795.1 of Protopterus annectens. NCBI lineage: Eukaryota > Metazoa > Chordata > Ceratodontiformes > Protopteridae > Protopterus > Protopterus annectens. The sequence continues at coordinate 625,440,012 of NC_056749.1, forward strand.
AACAGTAATATTGCCAACCAAAATCTTTCTTGCAAAATAAAACAAACATGCAGTAAACGGAGAGTGGTTTGTTCTTCTCCGTATTTGAAGTACACAGAAAAAATACCTGTGGGTATCAACCTAGGGGACAGTCAAGCATGGATACCCTCTGTATATCCCACCCTTATGGTGTTACTGAGTCAAGAGGTGGCACTTGGTAGCGGATTGTCAGCTGTGACAGCCAAAAATAAAGTGAATCCTCTCCTAATCAGAAAACATGACTGATGTTTATTAAACAGTACACATTTCAAGTGAAAAGCTATTTATGCCAAGAAAACAAACATTTGACAGGACTTGTGCTACGTCCCTGCTTTGTTTAAAGACAGGCTTGGATAAAATGAACTCCAAAAACTTCTCATTATAATGTAGGCTTAAGTATGCCTTAAAACAGAAAACCTCAACACTTATGTGCAGTTCCAACATTTAAAAGGAAAACTCCATCTATGAAAGGAACTCCTAGTCATCTGAAAATAAGCTAATATTTCTTTTCCTCTAGTAAAAGCTAACCTACTCTTAAAAGAAAAGGTTGCACACACGGGATGTTTAAGGGCAAGCCACATGTTAAGCCCATTAGTTAGTTAAATGGAAATAAAAATAGCAACATGGTGTCACCCCCCCCCCACCCCGGTCAATATAATCGTAGTTCTCAGAGCTGTAACTAATGCGGCAGCACCTATTTCAAGCAACACAAATGAACGTTAAGATGACTCCCACAATAACTAAACAATTTCCAAAGGAGTGGGTATTTACATAGTATTTTTTTTAATTTTTGCTTCATCTCTCAGCTCACTTGCTACCAAGATCCTGTGTGATACAAATACTCAGTAAAACCTGAAGATTTAGGTCTCTGTAGAAAACGTAACCTCTGCTTCCCTCACAAATATTTCACAGAATGAAATATGCCCAGTAATAAAAGCCTGTAATGTTAACAACCAAATGTAATAAACTTATGCAACTGTTATTAATTAGAAAACATTGTGCAATCAGAAAAGCTGGCCAAGTTTAATTGCGACAATTACAGCATCTGAATTTATGGTCATACACCACCAGGTGGATTTGCTTACTTTGCCATAGAAACTGCAGATGTACATCTTTCTGCGCTTGATCTGCATGCATCTGGAGGAGGAAAACTATACAAAAATGGTAGCATCCACTAATTTTAATATCTTGCCCTGTTAACATTGCCTTCGGTAAACTAGCACCCAACCTTAAGGAAATTCCCCTGGTCACTGTAGTGATCCATCTCTCCAGGGCAGCTTGAGGATGCCCTCTGACTAGGTCCATTTAAATTACTGTTTCCAGATAACAAAGGCCCTGCACTAAGGGTTATAATAAATCCGGAAACAGTGAGCAAAGTATGGGTGAAGGATATGAAGATAGAAAGATGCGTCTCTGCAGCAGAGGATGGCTCACATGGTCAATATGTGTGGATTGGGGCCGATTGCTGCAGCTGAAGTAGGACAGGCAGCTCCTTTGATAATTCATCCATTGCATTCACTGCTTAATGGTACAATATGTCTTTGTAAAAAAAAAAAGGTACCAGCCTTGAATACAGTGCTTGTACATAGACTGAATATAATAAAACACAATTAAGATTAATGCTGCTCACTGTGGACTGATGCCAGAAATATTACACCTAAACCATCACCTGTCGGGGGGGGGGGTTCCATCTTGCGCATACTAGCTTATATCTTGCATTTAAGAGGCATTCCCACAAAAGCTATAATGTGCAGGTAACTGTATTAAGTAATCTTATCTGAGAGACCTGCACTGGCGGGATAAAACACAAACACCAATATTCTGAGTCAATATTTTAAAGGCTGCCCTCTCAAGGACTTTCTGCAGCCTACAGCAACAATTGAAAATGTACTACTAAACCAGTAAAGTACAGTTGTGTACCTACCATAAATGTAGATGTTGGAGTGTTATTCACTGTTGCAGTCATTACTCTTGGGTTATCCTGCTGGCAGGCTATCCTCAGTCGGCCAGAATTCCAAAGTCTAGGTCCGGTGTCGGTTGCTGTCAGCTCTTCCCTGACGTCAGTGCGCCAGGGGTATAAAAGATGCAGCCGACACCATTTTCTTCAGTTTTTCTTGCCCCAGATGTCAGGTGCCTCAAATAGGTAGGCTGAAAAATAAAGCAATAAGAAATGCACGCACAAAAATAACATTTCCTACATCTACAAGCAAATACACCAAAAAGGTTGTATAGGATAGAGAAGTGTAGATAAGTCCCAGCAAAGAGAAGGGGGATGGTCGGTGGGTAACCTGGACTGCAACAGTGAATACACTAACATCTACATTTATGGTAGGTACACAACTGTATTATGTTCGTGTTTCACTGTTGCAGTCATTACTCTTGGGTAGAATCCCAAAGCTGAGGATGGGTGGCCGGGCTAAATAGGATTAGGAGAGGCTATGAGGCCCTGCAGAACTGCAGTGGCGAAGCCTGCTCTGGACTTAGAGAGGCAAGTGGTAGTGCTTTGTAAAGGTGTGCACTGAACTCCAAGTTGCAGCCTCTAAGATATCTTTGGTTGGTACTCCTCTGAGGAAGGCTGCTGAAGTGGCTGTTGCTCTGGTGGAATGAGGCTTAATGCCCTTAGGCACTGATTTGCCATGTTGAAAATAGCAGAAATGGATGCAATGGCCTATCAATTTAGAAATGGTCTGTTTTGAGATTGCCTTTCCTTGTGATCCTGCAGCATGTGACACTAAAAGTTGCTCAGTCTTTCTGAAAGCTTTAGTTCTGTCCAAGTAGAAGCACAACTGCCTGTGTATGTCCAAAGAATGCAGAATTTTCTCACCCTTGTTCTGTGGATTTGGGTAAAAGGTAGGCAAGTGAATGGTTTGGCTGAGGGCCACACTGGACACCACCTTAGGCATAAATGTAGGGTTTGTCTTCAGAGAAACCCTGTCTGGATGAAAAATGATGAAAGGTTCCACAACCATGAGTGCTTGTAACTCAGAGACTCACCTTGCAGAGGTTATTGCTAGGAGCACAGCTGTTTTCCAGGATAAGAATTTTATATCTGCTGTTGATGCTGGCACGAAAGGAGACAGGGTGAGTTTTTCCAAAACATAATTGAGGTCCCAGGCCGGAATTGGTGCTCTCCTTGGAGGCCTAATATTCTTGGCCCCTCTGAGGTAATGCATTATCAAAGTATGAGAAAAGATGGGTGGTTCTGTATTGTAATGTGCTGAAATGGCAGAGGCATGAATCTTAATTGATGAGAAAGGCCTTTGTTCAGCATCTCAGTTAGGTATTGTAAAATCTGAGGAATATCTGGCACAGACGCATCAATGCCTTGCCCCTGGTTCAAGCACAGAATCTCTTCTATTTTTTCTGCATAAGATTTTCTGGTACTGGGCCTCCTGGCCTCCAAGATAAGATCCATAACAGCTAATGGCTACATTATTCGCCATGCTGCCAGATTTAAGGTCCTGAGTTGGCTGTGCAGGATCTGATTGTTTTGTTGGGTCAGCAAGTGAGAATTTTGAGGCAATATCCATGCTGGACCTTGAGACAAGCTCTTTAGGATTGGGTACCAGTGCTGGCGTGGCCAGTCTGGTGCAATCAGTATCATTTTTGGCTTCTCTTGTCTGACCTTTAGGAGTACTCTGGGAAGGAGAGACAGTGGGGGAAAAGGATATACTGTTAGACTTCCAGCTGAATGATAGGGCGTCCACTTTCCATGCTTGCTTGTGATAAATCCTTGTGCAAAATCTCTGCAATTGACAGTTGTGAGTGGAGGCAAATAGATCTATGTCTGGGCATCCCCATTTCCTTATCATGCTGAATACTTGTGGATCCAGTTTCCATTTATGGGGATCCATGAGGTTTCTGCTTAGTTCGTCTGCCAGAGTATTTGTTTTTCCTGGCAGGAATTGTGCTTGCAGGTGAACTTGAAAGGCCAATGCAGTGTACCATAAGGTCATTGCTTGTCTGCAGAGGGGATAGAAATGTGTACCTCCCTGCTTGTTTATGTACCACATGACCGTAGTGTTGGCTGTCTTCATCAGTAACTGTCCTGGATGACGCAGGTCCTTGAAAGCTGTCAGGGCATTTTGAACAGCTAGCATCTCTTTTTAATTGATGTGAAGATGCATCTGGTTTGCAGGCCATGTGCCCTGAATACATTTTCCTGCCATATGGGCCCCCCCAGGCATAATCTGATGTATCCGTTGTCAGTGTCTGTCTGGCTGTGGATAAACTGAATGGCAGACCCTTGTTGTGGTGACAGGCTTCTGCTCACCATCGAAACTCCTGTTGTAGGCAGGGAATGAGTGCAGCTACTGTCTCCCGGCTGTGGCAATGCTGAGTCCAAACACTTTTCAGATACCATTGTAGTTTCCTCATATGCAGTCTGGCATATGGAATTAGTAGAATGCAGGGTGCCATGAAACCAAACGCCTGCAGGATTTTCCTTGCAGATAAGTGGGTTTTTGTTGTCAATTTCTTGAAGTAAGTAGTCAGTTTTTGCTTGTCTGGTGTGAGATAAGCCATCTGGACAGTTGTATTTAAGCTTGCACCCAGGAATATTATTTCTTGAGAGGGCACTAGTTTTGATTTCTTCTCCTTTACTGTGTATCCTAGGCCAATTAGTAATCTTTACAAACACCAGATGCTTTAGAAGAGTGTCTTTGTTCTCTGCTTGAATTAGGCAGTCGCCCAAGTAGGGATATATCTGAATTCCTTTTTGTCTGCAAAATGCAATTACTGGTGCCAGGCATTTTGTGAAGACCTTGTGCGCAGTAGACAAGCCAAAGGGCAGTGCAGAGAATTAGTAATGCATTGAGCCAGCTATGAATCTGATATCTTCTGCAAGATTGTCTGATTGGGACATGCAGGTATGCCTTTTTTAGGTCCAAAGTTATGAGCCAAGCCCTCTTGCCCAGCATAGGCAGTAGCTGCTGTAGAGTCAACATCTTGAATTTCGGAACTTCTAGAAATGTATTTAGTATAGATAGGTTCAGAATTCGTCTCCAGGTTGTCCTTCCTGGGTACTAGGGAAAGTCTGGAGTAAATTCCAAGCCCCTGCTCTTGTTGTGGTACTTGCTGAATGGCCCTCATGTCCATGAGGGCTGTAATTTGCTTTTGTGCCTCTGCCCATTGAATGTGTGGCAGGTCTGGCATGCCCTTTGACCTTGGTAGTGTGTGAAAATGGAACCTGTAGCCTTGGGACACTATGTTCATGACCCATTTGTCTTAGGTAACCATTTGCCAATTTGATGAAAAAAGTGCTAGTTTTCCCCCTAAGTCAAAAGAAAACTGCTTGGAACTGGTAGAGGAAAGTCATTGGGACGGTTTCCTGTAAGGTTGTGATTTTTCTTCTCCACTTTTGGAGGTAGGAGCACCCCATTGTTTAGACCTGTATAAGCCTTGGGGCTGAGATCTGCCTCTGGGATGCCTGTATCTGCCTCTTTGTGGTCTGTCTGAGACTGGAAAGGACCAATTTTTAGCATGCCAGTTCCCGCTAAACCTGGGTGGCTGTACCTGTAAGAAATCCTTGACTGTCTGCATGGATTTTGCTTTATCCTCCATTTTTTTCAACACCTCTTCTGCTTTAGTACCAAACAAAGCATCATGCTGTAATGATGTATCTAATAATTTTGCTTTAACATGATCAGGCAAATTCTGTTCCTTTAACCAAGCATGCCTTCTAATAACAGAACCTGTAACAGCAGCCCTGCAAGAGGCCTCCAGTGTATCATAACCACATTGCAAAGTATGCTTTCCCACTTGCTCAGTTGCATACAAAAAATCCTGCAATTCCTTGTTCTCTGAACATTCAGTATTTGTCAACATTTTCTGCTTGAGTAGTGACATTAAATATTGCTGATATTTAAGCATATGAAACTGACAATTTAAAGCCCTTACAGCCAGGGTGGCAGAAGTGTAAGCTTTTTTCCCCCCCATCTGTCTAGAGCCCTAGAATCCCTATCAGAGGGGACAGGGTCTTTTGCAGTGGAAGCTTTAACCCCCTTGGGACCCTGAGATATAGTTTCTGGGTCAGCAGCGGGTTTTTATATAGGAATTTATGAGAATCCGGTACCCTGTAGTATCTATCTGGCTTAGCAGGTGAAGGGGTAGTCAGAACGGGTGGAATAGCAAGGGGTCTGTGCTGAGGAAGAAGCAGAAAGTCTGAGCCTTTTCTTAGATTCAGAATACTCTGCTCTCCCAGTGGAAATGCTCTCTCAGTGTGCAGTGTTTCCCCAAAAGAATAAACCTCAGGAGGAGAGGCTGAAGGAATGGATTCTTCAGCAGCAGAATCCTCATAGGGAAATCCTGTTCAGAAGAGGAATCAAAGGAAGTAGATACCCGATCAGAAGAATCACTATGTCTCTTGCCTAGGCCTCTTAACAGGAGGGGGATGGGAGCCCCTGATCAAAGTAATTAGGTCTTCAGCCATTTTGAGCATCTGTTTTTTAGGCATGGAAGTCTGAGTAGGAGAATGCTGTACTTGTTTCTTTGTCTTTAGAGCTGCTTTAGTCTGTCTTTGAAGCTGAAGATGGCTTAATATATAGCTGTGATGGTCTGAAGACACCCTCAGAAGCAGATGCCTGCTCAGCGGCTCCAGACCCATCTGAGGGAGTGACTTCCGAGTGTCTTAATACCTTGAGTATCCAGAGGCCCAGTCGGCTCCATGTGGGAGTCGGTAGCGGCCTGTGGCTCCAAGCTAGCTAGCGCCAGGGGCTGCAAAAGCACCTTACTGAGAACCGGCGAACCAACAACTGGCCTAGTAGAGGCTTCATAGTCTGTTCTGGACGTCGGATGCCTATCCTTGTCCTTGTGTTTTTTGTAAACTCCGGTTGTCGGCTTTTCCGATGGCATTATATAATTAAATCTTCGGCCAAAGTAATGAAATGCAAAATTGAACAGACGCTTGATAGTGCGCTGATTAAATCTAGCACAAAACCGGCAACTAGCAATGTTGTGATCAGGGCCTAGGCAAGGAATACAGTAAGAGTGAAAATCCTTAAGAGGTATTTGCTTCCCACAAGAAATACAATTGTTAACTTTTTCTGACAACGGTCTGGAGCAAGAAAAAGTTTCCCCAACAGGGTACTTGGCTTTAATGAAGACTTCGGTTCTGAAATTCAGATTTGAAAATCTCAGGAGTCGGCCGACCGGCACTTGCGAACTGCTTTTGCTTCGGGCACCACACAGCAAGAAAGACTGAAGAAAATGGCGTCAGCTGCATCTTTTATACCCCTGGCGCACTGACGTCAGGGAAGAGGTGACAGCAACCAACACTGGACCTAGACTTTGGAGTTCTGGCCGACTGAGGGTAGCCTACCAGCAGGATAACCCAAGAGTAATGACTGCAACAGTGAAACACGATGAACATCTGATTGCTACCATTCATTCTGTATAAACATTG
>NC_056749.1:625464931-625509931 GCF_019279795.1 Protopterus annectens
TCAAAACCACTGAATAAAGTTTGCCAGCTACCTGTGAAATGACGTGCTGACTTTCTACTTGCCTCAAAAGTATTTAAATTTACTAAGAATCACACCTTCTATCTACTAGCTTCCAGACTATTCAGAGATGCACCAACATACAACCTTAGACATCTTAACCTCTCAGTCTGCTCCAAACTGCATAAAGTAGGCTTCACTGTACAAACCATGCTTTCTTAGTCTTGGTCCCAAACTATGGGTTTCTCTCACATCTTTTGTTAAAGATCATTCTGCTTACCCCATTTTCCATTCACAAATAAAAGCACATTTCAAGACTCTGGTAAAACCAAACTGCTATTTCTCTGGTCATATAAAAGTTAACCTCTTCATTCCCTTTTTCTGTCTGCACACCTTGTTCGGAGTAGTGTTGATAGGGATTCTTACAGCATAAAAACTCTTGATTTCTACTCTATATACAATGCATGCATATATTGCCTTTTTTCACTCAATCTGTATGCAGTCACTTAGCTTGAGGTAATAAAGGCAATAGGCAAGTACAATATTCACTATGTACAGAATATACATATGTATTGCATTTTGTCACTCTGTGCACAACTTCATGTAACTATTGTATTTTCTCTGGGATGAGACTGAAATGAGTCTATGGGATCACTGGTCTACCCTAGTAAGCAAATTCAAAATAAATAAAATTAAATCTTTATTGAAAAATAAAACATTTTTATACAAAAAAAAACACTGAAAAGGCTAATACTAACATGCCGGTACATATCCACCAAGAAACAGCCTGGTAGGATGTAAATTTTTTCTTAAACAATTTATTGCTAGTCAAGCCCCACTGCACCCCCACACCCTCTGTTAATAATGTATATTAACTCAGAGACTGCACAAAATGGGAAAGGGGCATATTCCCCAACATCAGGAATTGTGCAGGCTCACACACCTGCCTACTATCTGCTTAATCAACTATACGCGGTTGATAACAGCTCTCAACCACATACGTACACACACAGTTTGCCTTAGCTGTGGCTTAATAAATCTAACCCGTTTAACTTTCATAGTTTATAAGCCCCCAGACTAAATTTGGATTTCTTTTCTATTCAGCCTATATCTGCTTAATCAACTATACGCGGTTGATTAACAGCTCTCAACCACATACGTACACACACAGTTTGCCTTAGCTGTGGCTTAATAAATCTAACCAGTTTAACTTTCATAGTTTATAAGCCCCCAGACTAAACTGGGATTTCTTTTCTATTCAGCCTTTTTTTTTTTAAATTGATACTCCTTTTGTTCAAAGAAACATTAAGAACACAGTAAAAATGATAAAGCTTTGTGGAAAGCTATTACAAATCCTGATAAGGTAACAGTGATCCCTAATTTTTAAGAGAGCTTTCTGTCAATTTTTCCTACATAAAATGAGGGATTCTGACACTTCACTATATAGATCACATTGCAAGAACTACATGTGAATCTCTATCACTACAAGTGATGCCAGTTACTTCATCTAGAAAACAAGTTCGTCCTAAGTGTTTGCAAACAAAAAATAAAACATTAAGTAGCATTAGGTCATTTATGCCCCATAGCTTTTATTTCATTAAATTCTTAAGTGAATCATTTTTTTATATACATCAGTTCTTTATCTACCACTAGTCACAACCCATTAGACAATTCTCCAGTTTGCAGTAATAGTATTTTTATATTCTGATTACGTACTAAATTATGTAAATGCATTCTACAGTTACCATCTTTTTTGTTGACAGCACTGTTTGTTACTAAACCTTACTCTATCTACATGAAGTGAACATTGGCATCAATATTTTCTTAAAGTACATAAAGTTGTAGGGGGTAAGGTGGCACTTGCCCCTTACAAAACCATTTTTGTGTCATTTCAAGTTTTTGTGTAAAAGATGAAACTTTTAATAAGTAATTTAATGACATGAGCAATCCACAACTGCTTATATAAAAACATACTGATAGATTTATATACAGACAAAAGTTGGTGTTTTTCAGTATGGAGTTGCTGTGAAAGAAGGTAATGCAATTAACCATACAGCTGCTGCTGTATCACATTTAATGTACCACCCAGTGCCACGTTTAGTAGCACTTCAATTTTGCAAAGCTGCATGAATGAAAAAAACTGGCTAAGACTGTTTGAAAGATTTAAACTTGCAAAACTGCAGAAGAAAATCTGCAAGATAAAGCAGATGATACTTTGAAGGGTCAAGATTTATACACGGTAAAAGTTCAGAAGTTTAAGGCCATAAAAGACATTTGAGTAGTTTTTCTTTCTAGTAAAGAATGCAATCTACAGGATGACAAGATGCAACCAAAGGATACAGCCAACTGGAGAAACAGCATTAGTGTACTTACTGTATGACCAAAGTAAAAAACTGCAAAGGTTTTAAACTCCACAACAAGGATAAAGAGCATGTTGGTGTGGGGGGGGGACGACAAAAAAAAACACAGATAAGTGAATAAGGAAGTGCAGCCACATACAGAATGAGTTAAGGCCAACTACTTTCCTTGTATGCATAAGAAAAAGGGGGGCAGAGTGAAAATGTTAGCAAAGAACTTGATATAAAAGGAGTACAACATTCTCTAAAACAATTGCAAGTGTTGGAAATATCTCTGATTTTTACAATTAGAAGAGTTTTCCTTACTTTCTACTTCTCAAAAGATAGTAATACAATTAAGAAATCAATACAGATTTCTATCTAAAAAGGAAAGCATGCATTACAATCTGCAGGAAGTTTAAATTACTTTTCAAAATCTGCACAATTGAAGTTGTAGTCGAGCAATAAAGTATTACCTTCTCTACACACTGTAATGACCTTGAATTACTGCTACATAAAAGTTTTTCTATTCCTCGCACCTATATCTAGATTCTGTATGTATTCCAGATGAAAGATGAGCACTTTTAACACCATTGATCTCTCTTAACAGTCATAACATTTAAGATGAAATTTAACGGGCTACCTTAAACTACAATGCACTTTAAGACACAACACCAGAATGAAAAAAGGATTACTGGGCCATTTCCATCTGAGGAGTACAGAAAAGGAGTAATGCAGGGATACAAATTCATCTCTTTAAACATTACAGTAACCCAAAATGGAGTTTAACATAACCAGAACAAAAGAGAGATTCAGTATTATGTTCTGGAACACCAACACTGAGAAAAATGAAACAATAAACTGCTGTACAGTCCCTCAAATCCCTTTCCCCACACATACCTACTCTGCACATAACCCATTTGGTAAAAGTCCATCATGCCAAGACAAAGGTCTGACTCAACCCTGCTAGGTGAAGTGGAAACCTAACCTTCATGGAGTTAGGAAGAGGATGACAACACATTACTGTGAATAAGTGTGATGACTAACCATGCAGTGCAAGCGGGAAGAGGATGACAACACCTTGTGTATTAGTGTGTAAATTAGCAATGCAGTGCAAGGAGGAAGAGGATGACACGTTATTGTGTATTAGCGTGTAAATTAGCAATGCAGTGCAAGGAGGAAGAGGATGACACGTTATTGTGTATTAGCGTGTAAATTAGCAATGCAGTGCAAGGAGGAAGAGGATGACACGTTATTGTGTATTAGCGTGTAGATTAGCAATGCAGTGCAACGAGGTGAGAAGATTTTAAACTGGAAAATATCACTACAATCAAATGAATCAAGAGAATAACTAGCAGGTAAATCTCTCCATAGCTCTTACTGCATTAATACAATACACAGCCAATTAAGTACTGTATGTTGTGCACTACACATTCATAACAGTCTGCCATCTTTCAATGAGCACATTTTTCAAATGAGTATGTAGAAAAGCAATACAAGAGTAGAGTTCAAAAGGAAGCACTTTTCTACTGAAATCAAACAGATCAATTCTATGGATATATTATACACACGGGGGGGGGGGGGCACAAAGCAGTTCTGGCAATGCAACTTCGCGCAAATTGTTACAAGATTTTTCGGTCTTGTAGAATTATTCTTTTTTGATCTGCTGCCAATTTTAGCATATATTCTGTGCATCTTTCTGCACAACTCCATAAGCACAATTACAACATAGAATTCAGCCACCGTTTCACTTGCTGTTATACCTGCTGAAACTGTTCCACATTAGAATCAGCCATACAGCTTTAACACAAAATTAAGATCAATACACAGAGCAATTATTCTTGATACAGTTTTCTGCATGCCTCTCAACCTATTTGAGCAAGAAAGACAAAAAAAAGTGGGTGACAAAGACAGCAAAATGGGGAAAGATTTTAAGAACTGCTCTTATAAATGTAGAAAGGTGTTACAGTACTAGATTTTGCATTAGTATGCATTTCCTGAATGATATGAAGTCTGATATTCACATGTGTGGCATTATTTAGTGACTACAATCCTCAATGTTTTTCCAAAAGACCACAGTTTTGCGAGGGACAGACTAAAAATATAAGACAAATATCTGGACATTCTGGACATTTGAATGGCATGGCCTTCCTAGACTAATCCTTGTATCAATAATTTACTAAAATTTGTTCAGATATCACGCAAGTTAACAGGACATTAGTATTACATACATTGTACTTTCCTTTTATAGAAAAAAAACACTTTGCAGAAAGTTCATGCAACGAATTACATCAACATATGTATAAAATTACTTTAAATTCAGAAGGAATGTATTTTACTCTAAAACAAAATTGTAATTCACAACACATAGTTTGAAATTCATCACTCAGACGTCACAGGCATATCAAACATAATACAGCATGCAATCATACTCCAGTATGCATACGCAAAGCTAAAAAAATGCTTAGGAAACCGTTTAAGGCATAGGAAAGGGGGAAATTCATTTAATACACGTACGTAATAGCAGAGTGTTGTTTAAAGGACAGTACAGATTCTTAACTAGTTAAAACTGTGACATAAGGGGATTACAGGAAGTCAAGACCAATGTGTTCATTAACAGAGTACCCAGTATCAGCATATGACTGAATGAAAGTACAGTTTTGTACCTACCATAAATGTAGATGTCCGAGAGGAATGCATCTGCAGTCCTTACAAATGGGTTGTCCTGTCGTCAGGCAGCCCTTCGGTCGGCCGGATTCCAAAGTCTGGGTCTGGCTTCGGCTGGTGTCGCACTTCACCCGACGTCATTGCGGCAGTTTTTCGGGTATAAAGGCATCAGCCGACGCCATTTTCCTCAGTGTCTTGCCCCAGATGCCAGGTGCCCTCTTGGTAGGCTAAATTTGGATAAATGCCAAAGTTTCCAAATAGTAGAGAGCAAACACACAAAATAAACATGTATGTACATATATACAAACAAATACACCATAATAGATCCCCCCCAAGCTAGCTGAAGATTGGCAAGTACCCTAGGAGTACCTCAGAGGGGAAGGAGGGTGGGTAATCCTGACTGCAGATGCATTCCTCTCGGACATCTACATTTATGGTAGGTACAAAACTGTACTATGTCCTTCAAGGATGCATCTGCAGTCCTTACAAATGGGTAGAAATACCATAGCTAAACTAGGGGAGGAGGTAATGAGAATAGATTATGGTGTAGTCAGGATCCCCTGCAAAACAGCAGTGGCAAAACCAGCCCGGGATCTAGAGTACAGAGGTAAGTTATAATGCTTGGCAAATGTATGCACGGAGGTCCAATTAGCAGCCTCTATAATGTCCTTGGTAGCCACTCCTCGTAAGAAAGCTGTGGTAGTGGCTGTGGCCCTTGTGGAGTGAGGCCTGATGTTCTCTGGAGTTTTCTTTCCATGGTAGGAGTAACAAAATCTAATGCAATTTCCTATCCATTTGGAGATTGTCTGTTTAGAAATTGGTTTTCCTTCTTTTCCTGTTGCATAAGCTACCAGAAGCTGGTCAGTTTTTCTATTGTTTTTTGTCCTGTCCAGGTAGTAGCATAATTGCCTGTGTACATCCAAGGTATGTAAGAGCTTTTCTCCCTGTTCTGTGGATTGGGAAGAATGTAGGAAGGTGGATAGCCTGATTTAAAGAGACTCTGGATACCACCTTAGGCATAAATGTAGGATTTGTTCTCATGGACACTATCTTGATGGAAGATCAGGAAGGGTTGTATTGCCATTAATGCTTGTAGTTCAGAGACCCTTCTTGCAGAAGTTATTGCCAGCAGGAAGGCAGTCTTCCAGGATAAGCATTGCAAGTCTGCTGTAGCTGCTGGCTCGAAAGGAGGTAGAGTCAGTTTTTCTAGCACAAAGTTAAAGTCCCATGCTGGCAATGGAGGTTTCCTGGGGGGTTTTACATTTTTAATTCCCCTCAGAAACTGTCTGAGCAGAGGATGCGAGAAGACAGGAGGATCCAAGCTGTATTGTGCTGAAATAGCTGATGCATGTATCTTGATGGAGGAATAGGACAGGCCTGTGTGGTAGAGCTCCGCCAAGTACTCCAGGATGTTGGCTATGTTCACCAGTGTCACACATCTTGCCCCTTTGCAGTACTCCAGATGAGATATCTTTTCCATTTTGCTGCATAATTTTTTCTTGTTGAAGGGCTACGAGCCTCCAGGATTATGTCCTTAACCCTTTGGGATAAATTTGGGTTAATTTCTGTTATGTAATGTTCCAGGCAGTTAGCTGCAGAGTTTTTAGGTTTGGATGCAGAATGTTGTAGTTGTTCTGTGTCAGCAGTAATGGGATCAGGGGCAGTTTCCATATTTGTTCCCGGGACATGCTCCTCAGCAGTGGGTACCAATGTTGTCTTGGCCAGTCTGGGGCTATCAGAATGATCCTCGGACGTTCCTCTTTGATCTTGAGAAGCACCTTGTGCATCAAAGGAAGTGGTGGGAATGCGCATGCTGTCAGGCTTTTCCAACTGAAGGATAGGGAGTCCACCTTCCAAGCAAGTGGGTGGTAAGTCCTTGTGCAGAATTTCTTCAACTGGTGATTGTATGGGGATGCAAACAAGTCTATTTGTGGTAATCCCCATTCTCTTGTGATGGCTTTGAAGATGTCCGGATGCAGCATCCATTCATGGGCATCTGTTGTAGTTCTGCTTAATACATCTGCTAGAATGTTTTCCTTCCCTGGTACATAAATTGCCTGTAACTGAATGTTGTAGCTCAGAGCCACATCCCATAGGTCCAGTGCCAGCCGGCATAGGGGGTATGAGTGTGCGCCTCCCTGTTTGTTGATGTACCACATAACTGTGGTGTTGTCTGTCCTTAACAGCTGGCCTTCGTGGAGAAGAGGTCTGAATGCCTGGATGGCCAATTTTACTGCCATCATTTCTTTTAGATTTATGTGCAGATGCAGTTGGTCTTGAGCCCATAGGCCTTGAATGCACTTGTCCATCATGTGTGCCCCCCAACCGAGGTCTGAGGCATCTGTCGTGATAGTTTGTCTTGGTTGACTTTTGCAGAAGGGCAGACCTGTGTTTGATTGACAGGCCTGAGCCCACCATAAGAACTCTTGCTTCAGGCATGGGATCATTGGAATTTTGGTTTCCAGGCTGTGCTTGTGCTGAGACCACAAATTCTTTAGGTACCACTGTAGCTTTCTCATATGAAGCCTGGCATGAGGGACCAGAATTATGCAGGATGCCATGAAGCCTAGAGCTTGTAGCACTTTTCTTGCAGTTAGATGGCTCTGCTTTGTTAATGCCAAGAAATAGAGAGGAAGTTGCTCTTTCTTTTCTGCAGTGAGAAATGCCATTTGTTTTGATGTGTCCAGTTCTGCACCCAGAAAGGTTATTATTTGGGATGGAATCAGCCTTGACTTTTTTGTATTGACTGTGTATCCCAGGCCTTGTAGCAGGTAGATGACTCTTTGTAAGTCTTCTGTTAATTTGTTTTTGTTGTCCGCTTGTATCAGGCAGTCGTCCAGGTAGGGATAGATTTGAATTCCCTGAAGTCTGCAATGAGCGATTACTGAAGCCAGGCATTTCGTGAACACTCTGGGCGCAGTAGATAAGCCAAAGGGCAATGCTGAGAATTGATAATGCTCTGATCCTGCAAGAAATCTGAGGTATCTTCTGCAAATTGGTCTTATGGGGACGTGCAGGTATGCCTCCTTGAGATCTAGAGTTACCAGCCAAGACTCCTTGCCCAGCATGGGAAGAAGCTGCTGTAGGGTCAGCATTTTGAATTTTGGAACAATGAGGAATGTGTTTAGAGCGGACAGATCTAGAATAGGCCTCCATTTGTTTTCTTTTCTTGGTACCAGGAAGAGCCTGGAGTAAAATCCCTTCCCTTGCTCCATAAATGGTACCTTTTCCACAGCACGCATTCTTAATAATTGAGATATTTGTTTTAGAGCTTCTGTCCTTTGAGAAGGTGGTAGGTTTGCATTCCTCTCTTTCCCGGTAGAGTATGGAAATGGAACCTGTAACCTTTGTCTATAGTCTGCAAAATCCATTTTTCTCTTGTAATGCAGTGCCAGTTTCTTGAAAATAATGTTAGCTTTCCGCCTAAGGGTGCTTCTAGTTGTTCCCTGGTAGGCGGTGCCACCGCCAAGTCACTGTGATTGAGTTGTTGTAGTGGTGGTGGCTGTATCCGTGCCTCGTTGGTTGTTACCCTGCCACTGGCGACCCCTGTAGGCACCCCTGGATTGGTTTCTGCCTCTAGAACGCCTATTCCTGCCTCTTTGTGCCTTAGAGGAGTCCGGAAAGGACCAGTTCTTGGAGGGCCAATTCCTGCTAAACCTTGGAGGTTGAACGTGTAAGAAATCTTTTACTGTTTGCACAGATTTTGCTTTCTCTTCCATCTTTTTCAGTACCTGCTGTGTGGGGGCACCAAATAAATTGACCTTGTCCATAGGTGCATCCAAAAGCTTAGATTTGACATGGTCTGGTAATGCCTGCTCTTTCAACCATGCATGCCTCCTGATAACTGCCAGTCATGGCTGATCTAAAGGAAGCCTCCAGTGCATCATAGCCACATTTTAAAGAATGGTTACTAACCTGCTGTATGTTATGTAACATTTCTTGAATATACTTTTTATCTAAAGATTCTTCAGAGGACAGCTTATTAGTCAACTGGTCAAGCATAAACTCTTGATATTGAATCATATGAAATTGGCAGTTCAAAGCTCTAGCTGACAAAGTAGCAGAGGTGTAAACTTTTTTACCCCATCTCTCTCAGGACCTGGATTCCCTTTCAGAGGGGAGGGGGTTTTTAGGAGAAGTAGCTGCTACAGCTTTAGGGCCCTGGGAGATAGTCTCTGGATCTGCAAAAGGGGCCTTATATAAATGGTGATGAGTGTCCGGAACCCTGTAGTACCTATCTGGCTTAGCAGGAGCCGGAGGTAAAGTATCAGGAGTAGTGCAAGCATCATTAAATGCATCATCAACAACAGATAGAACTGGAGGAATAGCTAAAGGCCTATGCTGTGGTAAGTGTAGAAAGGTCCTAAGCCTTTTTCTAGAGTCTGAGAAATCTTGGCCCTGCCACTGAAATTGTTCCCTCATAGCATGCAAGGTTTCCCCAAAGGAAAATTCCTCAGGAGGAGAGGCTGAAGGGATGGACTCCTCAGCATCAGAGTCTTCGTAAGGAGAATAAGAAGCCTCAGGAGGGTCTGTATGTTCTGAATCATCCGAAGAATCATCTGTGGCTACTGGTTCAGGGGGCTCTGCTCTAGGCCTCTTTTCTGGAGGAGAGAGAGAGGCCCTGTCTGGATGAGGCTGGGATCCACAAATTAAAGTTATGAGATCCTGAGCCAAAGAAAGCATATGGGAGCTGGTGCTGGGCCTGTGAGAGGGGGGCTTGGCAGGCACAGGTTTGGAAGTTTTGGCTGCTTTAGCCCTGGCAAAGGCCTTAATAGACATAGCTGGAGGAGGCCTAGCAGCTCCACGTGCAGGGGTAGAGATATCTAGTGGAATGGTGTCTGATAAATCCTGTGAAATCGCAACAGAAGGCTGGATTTCAGAAGCCGTTTCTACCAGGATAAGAGAGGCCTCGGTAGAAGGCAAGTTATCGGCTGAAGAAAGAACCGCTTGCTCGGTTTCGGCCGAAACAGAGACACTCGTGGATTGCTTAACCGCGGTTTCAGCCGAAACCGCAGACCGCGAGTGTCGGTCCTTTTCTTTGCGCTTTTTGGTTATTTGCGTAGTCGGAGGATCCGACGGCATAATGTAGGCAAAATTGGAGCCGAAAATCTGTTCAGCAAAGTCCGAGCGGCGTCTAAGCGTCCGTCGGTTAAAAGAAGCACAGGCTAGACAAGCTGCTACGTCGTGGTCTGGGCCTAAACAATGTATGCAATAGGAGTGGAAATCTTTATGAGGTATTTGTTTCCCACAAGATAAACAGTTATTAACTTTCTCTGACATCGGCTGAGGCAAGAAAGAGTCCCCAACGGGGTACTTAGCTTTATAGAAGTCTTCGAAGTAGTATTCGGTAGTAGTAATCTCTGGATCTGACCGACCGGCACTTGCGAACAGCTTCTGCTTCGGGCACCACGCGGCAAGAAAGACTGAGGAAAATGGCGTCGGCTGATGCCTTTATACCCGAAAAACTGCCGCAATGACGTCGGGTGAAGTGCGACACCAGCCGAAGCCAGACCCAGACTTTAGAATCCGGCCGACCGAAGGGCTGCCTGACGACAGGACAACCCATTTGTAAGGACTGCAGATGCATCCTTGAAGGACATCAGTATATTCAGAATTCCACAGCAACCAGGCTAGTTAAACGAGCACATCTACTCCACAAAATGTTTAGCTAATCCCATGCAGAACCACAGGAAACAAGTTTTTGTTTTGTGAATGAGGAGACTTGCAGACATAAGTCATAACTACATCACATGGAATTAGAACACATTAAAAGGCAAATGCTTTGACTAAAGTTGCCAACTCTCATATGCTAATAAATGGGTCATTTTTTATTAAGACAGGACTTCACGGGATAGTTCATGTCCCTGACCTGTGCAAAGGAGTTTTCATTTTATGAGCACAGTCGAGAGACAGCCTTGTATCAGAGACACCATATTAAATCAATTTAGAATACAGAACTGATGCACATGAAAGCATAATTTATGAATAGAACCTTGAAAGGTTCAAAGGAATGCTCAACACCTGGTAAGAGCACTGTGGAAGCCATGCACCTTGAATCTCATACCAGCATGCCATGCATCAAGGTTAACAGGCATGCATGCCATCAGATTTGGAATCTTAGTGACATGCAGGGTAGAATGGGTCACATTTTTGCTTTATGACTTTGGTTTTTGCTTCTGACTTTCACCAAAAATGCTCTATTAGTCTGCTGTGGCAGCATACAGAAAGACAGAGAGAGAGCGCGAGAGAGACAAAGACCTGAAAACAGCCAAGTGACCCAAGTTCGTAAAGCAACTCAGGTGCTTGACGTCAAAAGCAGGGAGGATGGGTGGGCCCAAGCTTGGGGCACACTGACATAGGTTAATTTTCTTGATGTAAACCAGCATGTCATGCTGCTTGTGGATGGGCAGAGCAGTTTTGAATACCTCTACCCCTTGCAGAAATGAGCCAAACAGCACGGATGCCCACTGTATGCCCCAACCATAAGTTTTAACTGGATGGGCAAAGAGGAGAGGGAGGAGAAAAAGGAAAAACCTACCAAAACACACTGTCAGTAGACTAAATTACTGCACCTGGCAGACTGTTGACAGGGAATGAATAGGCCAAGATGGTCGGGGGATGGGGGCTTATGATCAGCAGGGGCAAAACAAAAAAAAAAAGCTGAAAAATTCATGGTATAACACAGGTACGGTCAACAAATAGAAACTGGGCAGCAAGATCCTTCTCTGGAATGATTGGTTCAGCATGTCCAATATGTATTTGACATTCATGGAAATACAGCTAGACAAATAGTTCCCACAATTCAACTCCCCCAAAAACAAAATCATTGTAGTGGTACTGGCTCTCCTTCACAGAATTTGCAAACAAAAGCAGAGGCCCATATAAAAAGCTTCCCCTGACATTTTACTGTGGCTCAGGTAACTAAATGAACACGCAGCAAATTTCACCCTGTTACAGGTGGCCACTGATGGCACCTTGAAAAGGAGCCAGGCCCAAGAGTCATATGCACAAGCTAGGGGATAATTTATCATTTGTTGACTGGAAAAGTCCGACTAGGACAGAGCCTACTTTCAGTGGAAGCCTGTGGAGAAATGCTCCATACACATCTTTAGAATGTGGGAGGAAACCAGAGTACCTGGAGGAAACCCACACGAATGCAGGGAGAACATGCAAACTCCACACAGAAGGCACCCCAGCCGAGAATCAAACCACTGAACCTCTTGCTGTGAGGTGACGTTAAAGGCTGAATCACTGTGTCACCCATACAAGGATAAGGAGTCAAGGTGCATCATTTTCATGCCAAATATGCCTTGTGGCACAGAATTTCCAAAGTTCCTGAAGTGATGTTGATTAGGCTTTAATTTTACTTCTGCATGATGATGGGCAGCGATAAAGTCCTCAGATCCTGACTAGGGTTAAACTCTCAGCAGAGCTGTTAAATCCCTAGCACTGATGTCTTCCTGGATTAAGCAGAAAGAGCAGTCTCTCACCAAGAACCTAGACAATGGAAATTAGTCTCCTCTGCTTGTAACATAATATGCAAACATGTAAATCCTTCCATCTAAATCTACAGCCTAAACATACCACAGTCAGACTACCATACCACAGTGCTATTTCAGGTCTCCTCCACTTCTACTAATAATGACAAGTTGTACTGCTGCTCCAGACTTTGAACAAACTTACTGCTTAGATTCCTAGTACAGCAGTATATTTTTGTTTTTATCAAAGCTGAAAAAGGGAGGTTTTAGTGCTGGTACACCAAACAATTTGCCTGTGATGGACTGGCTTCCAATGCAGGACTTGCTCTTTCCCATTCACTCAATGCTTATGAGGACATACTCTCAGCTGCCACATGACCATAAATGGAATAAAGTGGGTTATCAGAAAATTATCTCCCCTGCAAGCAGACAAACCTTCACATGTTATTTCAAGGACATGTTATAGCACTAGACTATAATGCATACAGAGATAAACCAAACCTAGAGCAGTGAAGGCATACCGCTCAACCTGGAAACATCAAAAATCTGGAAAGGCCCATATAAAATAGGTACAAATCTGTACACTGATTTAACATCTAATTTGCATACATAACTGCGTAACCACACCCACTCCAATGGAACTGTGGGATACCAACTTTCAAACACAAACTAAATAACAGACAACCAAAATATGGCACCAGAGTCCCCCTGTAGCCATCCCAATGTCCCATTACCTGGTGATTTCTCCCCAGTTAACATAAACACTAGTGTGTGCATACTGCTTTACTTCTACAATGATTTGGATTTTATTTTTACATTTTGCAGCATAACAATGCACAAACACTAACGGACATCTGCTAAACAAAGCAATATGGTCTCACAATGAAAATAGACTTGGCATCAAAACTTCTCTGTCCTTGAAACTCACATTCACTGAAATAGCATTGAAACCCACACACGACATCCAAAGAAAACGCATCTGGCCAGTGGTGGATAAAGATTACATTTGGGCTGTTTTCAAATCATTGGCCCCTTGCACACAAAACAAGAAACATACATGTGTTCTTTTCTTTGATACACCTTCCTGACTAAGTTATATTCCTTGTATAATACAGCACACTTGTTAGACAGAGCACATTTTAAATTTGTTTGAACATTTTCCAGTAGGCTGTACTGTAGGCAATTAAACAAAATGCATGAACCAATAATGACAAAACTGCCCAATTCAGAACATTTCCATCATAAAAATCTACTTACACACCCTCACTAAATAGAATGACAGTAATGTAAGCCATAGGCATCTTGCACAGCTTCTCGCACTTTTCAACTTCAGTTTTTTTTTTTTTTTGGGGGGGGGGGCAAAGGTCAAAAAACAGGGACACATTTTAAACATTTCTTGTATAATTTTGGAAAGTTGATGGAATAAAATGTGTTAACACCATGCATGTCACTAGCAAGTCTTGAACCCAGGACCCTATGCAGTACAGTCAGAGCAGCATACCACTATGCTAAAATCAGCAGTCCCCTAAACAATAGGAAGACTGAAACTTAATGATTATCATTTAGTGAATTCAGTTCTCACTTCTCATCATAGCTCTTAACCTCTTATCACAAAAACCTGGACAAAGCCAATAATGGGGGAATACAAATTCTGTTCACTTCTCACCATAGCTCTCAACTATTAGCACAAAAAAACTGGACAAAGCTCAGAAATGGTGGTGGGTACAGGGTTTGAGCCTGAATGCCTCTAGCCACCAGGTGTATTACATGGGGGCATTTTTTCACACACACACACACACACACACACACACATATATATACCTACCTTGACTCCAAAGCTGTTAATCCACTTCACTTGATTCCCCCAAACGAAAAGAGTGCTGCTAAGATTACAGTCACTTGATTCCCCCAAACTCGCTCGCATTTGCATGCTTCGATGAAACGAGTGTGGCTGTAATCCAAAACAAGTGCACGTGATAAATCCAAAACGAGTGCTGCTGTTTCCCACTCGCATTTGCAGTTGGAAATGACTTGAGCTCAATTCCAACTGGATGATGGCCCTGACGGAGCTGACGTCATCGCTCATGTGATGTCGGCTCAGACAGCACGATATTCAAAAAAATAAGAAACCAAAAGTAAAAACTCAGAAATGAAGAGGTCCCACTTGGGAATCATGGCACCCCTTCATTTGGACCCCAAAACTCGGTAAAAACAGAGTAATTCGGTATGGTTGAGAGGTATGAGTGAAGGTAATGTATGTGGAAAGTTAAGCGCATGTACGGAGAAATGACTAAGCATTTAAATGAGAATGTCCCATGGGATTACTCTGCTCATGAAATGTGTTTAAGTAGTGAGACAAGAGTAATCTCTTGCCAAAGCGAGTCACTATGGACAGACATTGGACAACTTTAGCCAGATAGCTCATAACAGTGCTGGTGGGGGGGGGGGGGCAGCAGTACTTCAAAAGCTCAGTATAACTAATCCTCTTCTGTTACAACAGTTACAATGAATCATCGCTATTAAAAGAAAAAAAAAAACATGAAATGGGTGGTACTCAGCAGCTCAACACAAAGATAATCAGAAAGGTATTCATACCTGCAATATCAGAATCTGACATTGGAGTGTTGCATTTTCATTCAAACCTAGGGTAGAACTGTAATCCCCATGGACCATGAACAGGTCAGCCCAGAAGGTACAACAAAGGATCTTATATTCCCCCTTCTCTTCCAGAACACATCTTTGATTCTGTAAAGTCCCCACTCTGGGCCAATAATCAAGGAGCCTGAATCTTCACCACTAACACTGGGGAGAGATTCACTTGGAACAAAAATAGATACATCCAGTATTTCCAGATGCAGCTCTCTGCAAGCAGCACAATTTTCCTTAAGATCACACAGGGAACACACACAGTCTGGGAGCTGGTTTCTCTCTCCTGCTCTCCAGATCCCCAGTAAGAATGCCCATTGGCACAGCTGTAGGGTTGAGACCTCAGCAGTGTCCAAGCAAAGTCCTCTAGAACCCTGTCTGTGAAACCAGTGCTTCGTCTCCCTACTCCAAGCAGCTGACCCACATACACAGGTTTGATTTGCACATATACAAACACATGGGAAAGGCTAGTAGAGATATACTACCTATGCCCCCTTCTGCCCAGACTACAAGGAAGTTACTGACATCACACACTCCAAAGACAGCTACTCTAAGGATCTTACAAGGGTTCTTACAAACAGAGTCTCTGGCTTCATTCAAAACTGTGAGATGCTATCTTTATGGCCTAAACCAGGTTATTTAAATTTCAAACTATTTTCAAAGTCAGCTGGACTGAGATTAACCCCTTTTCTTCCAGTACTTTTTGTTACAATACATAAAATCATTTCAAAAGTTAAAATAATAGATGTACATTTCTTCCTCTGTCCAGCAAGACACACTGTTGGTACATTTTTAACACAAGCATCTGTACAAATCAGTTTAACATTCAAACATATAATTATTTACTAAAGTCCAGCTAGCTGTGTGGCATATGCTACACATTCACTGCCCTACTTCTCCTAACATAGCTGGCAATACCAAACAGTCACATCTTCAATTTCACTTTTGTCCTTTTATGGGTAGTCATATGGTAGAATGGTGAGATGACCAGACATCAATGCTAAAAGTGTTACCTTACTACATAAAGGATGATCAGAGTTGTTACTAGTAGCCGCAGGAAAAACTACAAGTATGAACACCTAAGCAGAGGCTGAGAGGTTCTAGAGTGCAAAACTCTCTAACTATAGGTATTAAAAGGATAAAACAGTTTGCTACAGTAGAAATAAAGCACACGTCATGTTCTCTCTGGATATAAAGGAAATTTTTCCATATATTAAAAGTAATGGGCCATTTGGCTTACTCAAATGTAATAAACAAGGACTTGTGCCATCTTTTAAACCATCTCTTTTAAACCATCTCATTTATCTGAACATATTCTGGTTTTAGTCTAGGCCAGTGACATTGTATTAACAGTGTAGCAAACTTACTTACATCACTTAGAGAATGTTTTCTAACTAAACCTATATTTTAAAACATTCTAAGCAGACTACACACTCCTATCCTAGGAATCTAAGCAATAAGTTTGTTCAGCTACAGGAGGGCAAATCTCACTTGTAAGAGTAACCCCAACATCTGTTGAATGACTGTGGAATTTCAGCAAATCACTTTTTTCAAGGTGTTATGCAATATCAAGTGTGTTTAAAACTTACAATAGAAATTCTGTCATTGAAATGGAGCAATTCATCATAAAACATTTTATCCTGGTCACAGATTTTCAGGTACATTTCTATAATTTGCACAAGCCTGTCTTTTTCCTGGGGGGGTGGCGCTCTCTCACCCCGCCCCCCAACCCATTTCATTTCCACAACAAATTTTTTAATCCAACAAGACACCGACTTGCACATCTAACACCTGAAGAAATAAAAAAAATTGAAAGGAACAAACATTGTCCTGCTGTGGGACAAGTGAGGGAATGAAAACAGAGATGAAGGAATGTGGAAAAAAAAACTTACGCTTTTTCCAATCAAACATCAAAAGTAAACAGTAGCAAAGACCGACTCTCAAACAATGAAGCTGAAGCACTTCCTGAATAGGTCATA
Organism: Protopterus annectens; assembly: GCF_019279795.1. NCBI lineage: Eukaryota > Metazoa > Chordata > Ceratodontiformes > Protopteridae > Protopterus > Protopterus annectens. The sequence continues at coordinate 625,482,035 of NC_056749.1, forward strand.
ACTATCACTACAAAATGGAAATTTGTAAATCAAAACTAAGGGCTGCAAAGTACAGGCATACTACGTCTGCCACTGAAAAGTAATCTCCAAATAAACTAAACATTGCTATAGCAAGTACCTAACAATTCTGTGATCCGAAACTTGCAAATGACAGCCAGTAAGTACTACGCAAACAGGACCACCATTTTATTTCTTTAGACATTAGTGAACCATGGCATTCGGTTTCACAGTTTATCTTGAGCAATCACATTTTCATATTTTAATTTTACATGAAACAGCTGTGCTTATCTAAGCATTTTGCATTTACTCTACCTCATGTAATTGCTTAATTCATTTCAAGTCAAAGTAAACTTTGTCATTCAAAAATCACACAAGTGCAAAAACTGAACGACTCTGGCGAAACAGAATTTCAATGTGCAGACAACATATAGACTATTTTCACAGACATTTTAACACCTAGCTATTACATCACAGACATGCATGTAGACACTGACAGACCAATACTGCACAATTAGAAACACATTTCAACACTTTTCACAGTGAACACTTAACTTGCATGAGACTTTAGTACTGCACAGGTACTTGAAGACACTGCATTGATCCCTGCATGGAAAGAGACACTGAGTATTGCAGTACTGCACTGTGAATATTACAGCATTGCATTATGGACCCTAAGAGTATTGCACTATAGTTAACTTATAAATTTTCAACATGTATTGCACTCAAAGAATGGATCTTTTATTGCATTGCTCTGCCCTAGATGGCTAAGTTACAGTCATGGTGAATATGGCTAAGTTACACTCATGGTGAATATTGCACTAAGTATTAGATGAGACTGGTAACCAGGTTAACATACAATTGAGACAAGCTTCTACAGTTTCTACTGACCCAGATGTCCATCATTTGAGTAGTTACTAGAGTTCAGCAGCCTGATGACATTAGGGAAGAAGCTGTTCCTGAATCTTGTAGTTCAGCAACATAAGCTTCCGAAACGCTTTCCAGAGAATAGTTGCAGGAACAGTGTAAGCAGGGTGAGTGCAGTCTAATTATTTCTCTGGTCCTGCTGAGACATCTGGTTAAGTACAAGTCATAGACAGGTAGTAAGGTGGTCTTTATGATCCTCTTAGAGGTCTTCACCACTCTCCGGAGGGATCTACGCTCAGAGGTAGAGTAGCTTCCATACCATATTACGAGGTTGTTCATCAGGATGCTTTTTATAGTACCTCCATAGAAGGAGGTTGATAACTGTTGATGGGAGATCCACTCTCCTCAGCCTTCTCAAAAAGTGCACTCTCTGGCGCACTTTAACTATGGCTTTTGTATTGGTGTTCCAAGACAAGTCCTCATCAATGTGCACTCCCAGAAACTTCGTGCTTCTCACTCCTTCCACTGTATCCCCATTGATGGCGAGGGTAGTATGTTCCTTGTGATTTTTCCTGTAGTTCACAATTAATCTTTTGTCATGTTCATGTTTAGTAACCAAAGTGGAACAAAACAACAATAACTCTTAGAATAGCAAGCGTAGATCCCCTGGACTCGAGCCGTGAATCAGAAGCAAACTCGCCTGTTGCTTTTTGTCACACAACTTTATTCGATAACTGCCAGCACCACAAAGTACATCTAGTAAGAATGGTTGAGCACTTTCATCTGCATTTACCAGATTTCTTCAGAACCATTTACCCTAACATGTCACTTCCTTTATATACACAAATTTTTGGCGCCAAAAAGTTAATTACATAATTGGTTAAAACAAAATTGTTAATTAAAACAAAATCACTCAATTGACATTTGTTGAGAATAAAAATGCAATAAAAGTCACAAAAATATGTATATTAACCACTGTCATAAAATGTACTATATACTAGTACTAAAGTGCTTTTATACAGTGCATGATACATTTCATTATTGGGTCCCTTATACTATCTATCCTATGCTAAAATTTGAATTTATAAATTCATAGTAAATATATATAAATAAGTAAAAATATATATTGTGTGTTAATGTATAAAATATATATATAAATTGTACTCGGCTGATGAAATTTCCTTACTCTAACGCCAAAAAGGCTTGATACTTATATGATCATTTATACCCTACGGAGATGTGGCATCTAAACATATCTGCCACTTACTTTCTAACCAAGCTAAATATATTTTCCAATTTCCTCCTCTGTCATTTACCTCTACCTGGTCTATAATAGCAAATTTAAAACTATGTTCACTTCCCTTTTCTATAATGTGTCTACTTAGAGCGTTCTTAGTATCTCCTTTCCTAATACTATACAGGTGCTCGTATATACGAGTTTTGAATTTCCTCTCAGTCTTTCCTATATAGTATACGTCGCATTTCTCACACTCAGCAATATACACAATACGCTGTGTATTGCAATTACCCTTCTTAGGGTATACTACAGATTTCACAATATTCTTAAGTCTCATCCTACATTTTGTATTAATATATTTACACTGACTACATGCACCACAACTCGTAGTGCCCTTCCTACTGTTTCCTGTGTAGGCCTTTTTCTTAGTCTCTATTATTCTTTTTAAATTCAAACCTGTTTTATATACTACAGAGGGTTTCATACCTAGTATGTTTCCAATAGGTACATTACTAGTAATTATGTCCCAATGTTTCTTTAAAATTTCTGTCATAATGTTGGTACAGGGGTTAAACCTGATGATGCATACTCTATTATCTCGGTCTATTTGGACTTTAGTACTCACCATACTGCCTGTACCCAGTAGTGGTACATATTTACTACCCCATTCTTTCTTAACATAAGACGTAATGTTGGTCAACATATGTTTAGGGTAACCTCTATCTAAAAATAACTTAAAAAGAGTATCTAATTCACTTTGCATAATCTCCTTAGTCGATGACATTCTGGCTATCCTTATGCATTGGCCTTTAACTACATTACGAAAGATGTGGCCAGGATGACAACTGCTATAATGTATGTAGTCATTTGAAAACGTGGGTTTTCTGTATATTCTAGACTCAAACCCTTGTCCTGTAGTACTAATCCAAGTGTCCAGATATGCTATTCCCACTTTGTCATACTGGTAGGTAAATTTGAGGAATTCCGTGGTGTTATTAAGGTACTCTAAGAACTCTTGTATCTTCTCTTCTGGACCTTTCCATAAAATAAACATGTCGTCCAGGAACCTAGTGTATAATCCGATGTATTGGTAATATTCACTTGGGAAGATGTACTTGTTCTCCCACTCGAGCATAACCAAATTAGCAAAAATGGGGGCACAAGAAGCCCCCATTGCAACACCACGAGTTTGTTTATAGTGTTGACCAGTTGAAGATGTAGTTGTGGTCTAGGACCAGCCCCATCATATCCATGATGAGATTGATCCTGTCCCAACTACAACCTGAATACTTGGTCATGCTATTACAAAAATATTCAAGACCAATATCTGCCGGTATACTGGAAAATAAATCTTTCACATCAACTGTGAGGAAAATCAAATTCTGCTGCCAAACTTCATCCGTTAGTTTGCTCAAATAATCCCATGAATCTTTTACTATGTGGTTAACTTTAGTATATATATGTTTCATCCAGTGGTCAATGGCTACCCCTAACTTAAATGTTTTCGATTTGGAGCCAGATATAATAGGTCTAAAAGGTGGATGTTCCAGATTTTTATGTAATTTAGGTATTCCTATAATTTTAGATAATAATGGAAAATCATTTTTGAAAAATTCATATACTTCATTGGTTATTCTTCTATCTAATAAATACTCCTCTACAGCAAAATCTATCCTTCTATATCCTGTAATTATTTGGTTCAACGACACTTGTTCGTAGTTACCAGATTCATTTAGGATCTTCTGTATTTCCTTAGATATTCTTTATTTTCAAAAATCACAATCCCACCACCTTTATCTGGCTTCATTATTCTTATCTCATCATTCATAATGAGATTCTCTAAACATTTCCTTTCTTCAGTTAGTAAATTGTCCTTATTAGCTGTGGAATCTAACTTGTTATTCTTTATATTCCTGTGTAAAATGTGTAAATCTTTACAAACCATTTTCTCGTATAAAGCTATCTGTGCGTTAGATACAGGAATGTACGTGCTTTTCTTAGTTAACTTGTTACAATTAGTGTTTCCTTTTCCCTTATTCTGGCCTTGATTGAACTGTATAGCAAGATTAAGTCTTCTACAGAATAATTTCACCTCTTTTATGGCATCAAAAATATCAAATTTAACTGTGGGTATGAATTTCATCCCCTTGCTAAACAATGTAGTAATTTCCGTAGTAACCTGAACTTGTGTATAGTTGTATACTTTAAACCCTTCAAAGCAATGTATGTTCGGATGCCTTACTGGATTTTCCTCAGGTATACTAATACTGGTACAAAAAGTAGACGCCTTCTCATTAATTCTGTTGTCTACAGGGGTGGGGGGTGCATGCTTCTGTACACTTTTTCCACCACCTTCTCCGTCAATCATTCCATCTGTATTCTCTAATGATTGTATCCCCTTTGCCATCTTTTTGGTGCCGGGTAAAATCGCCCCCCTTGAAAATTTTCTTCTTCTTTGTTCAACCTATACTTTCTTCTTCTTCCTTTTGTTTCAACTACTTCAAATACCCCTTCCCTTTCATCTGTATACTTAGGCCAGATGTACGCTCTTCCTGTCCTATACATTTCCAAATCTCGCTCTATTTTATTCATTTTTCTATTGTAAACATTATGCACTTAACTTTTTGCATTAGTAAACTGTTTGGAATATAAATCATACCATTCAACAAAATCCACATCTTTTATAATAGATTCATTTAAACATTCTACTTCCTGTAGAAGGGCATTAATTTTTTCTTCATTACATTTCAAAAGTGCTTTCATGTACGAAAAGCCAAAATCGTCGAACATTTTGTTAAACAATTGCTCAATTTTTGAAGAATATTTTAAACCCAGTGGTAGTTTGAAAAACCTCAAACCTTTTGGTACCACTTGTAATTGAATACATTTTTCAAGATATGCATTGTCCACTTTTACACTTTTAAGTTGTATTAGTTTTTACCCAATAAATAAATTCTGGATTTCACATCATTAGTAACATTTTCCTCACATTCATATACTTTTTGCCTGTATTCACTTGTATTTCTCCCCCCAAAATTATCTTCATCAGCTAAAAATTCATTTAGTACTTTAGATACATTTAACACACGTTCCCGATAATCCCTTTTCTGAATACCTTTCGGTTTAGGACTAGATATCTTATCTAAGTTTACAGTACCTTTGTTTTTGCTATTTGCCTTCTTGGCAATAGCTGAATATGTCCGTACTGGAGCACGCTGCTCTTTAGGGCGTGCCCCCATTCTCATATTCTCACTGTTAGTGTGAAATAAGCTGCAATCAAACGTAAAATCAGCTTCAATTGATATGTCCCTGTTTTCATCTCCTATATCCAAATCGTGTATTTTAGTCCCTTCACCTTGTCCGTTAGGGATATCACTAGCTTCGCTGGTAACCTCCACCAACACCGCTTCCAGGAGAATTTGATTTTCCTCACAGTTGATGTGAAAGATTTATTTTCCAGTATACCGGCAGATATTGGTCTTGAATATTTTTGTAATAGCATGACCAAGTATTCAGGTTGTAGTTGGGACAGGATCAATCTCATCATGGATATGATGGGGCTGGTCCTAGACCACAACTACATCTTCCACTCGGGTCAACACTATAAACAAACTCGTGGTGTTGCAATGGGGGCTTCTTGTGCCCCCATTTTTGCTAATTTGGTTATGCTCGAGTGGGAGAACAAGTACATCTTCCCAAGTGAATATTACCAATACATCGGATTATACACTAGGTTCCTGGACGACATGTTTATTTTATGGAAAGGTCCAGAAGAGAAGATACAAGAGTTCTAAGAGTACCTTAACACCACGGAATTCCTCAAATTTACCTACCAGTATGACAAAGTGGGAATAGCATATCTGGACACTTGGATTAGTACTACAGGACAAGGGTTTGAGTCTAGAATATACAGAAAACCCACGTTTTCAAATGACTACATACATTATAGCAGTTGTCATCCTGGCCACATCTTTCGTAATGTAGTTAAAGGCCAATGCATAAGGATAGCCAGAATGTCATCGACTAAGGAGATTATGCAAAGTGAATTAGATACTCTTTTTAAGTTATTTTTAGATAGAGGTTACCCTAAACATATGTTGACCAACATTACGTCTTATGTTAAGAAAGAATGGGGTAGTAAATATGTACCACTACTGGGTACAGGCAGTATGGTGAGTACTAAAGTCCAAATAGACCGAGATAATAGAGTATGCATCATCAGGTTTAACCCCTATACCAACATTATGACAGAAATTTTAAAGAAACATTGGGACATAATTACTAGTAATGTACCTATTGGAAACATACTAGGTACGAAACCCTCTGTAGTATATAAAACAGGTTTGAATTTAAAAAGAATAATAGAGACTAAGAAAAAGGCCTACACAGGAAACAGTAGGAAGGGCACTACGAGTTGTGGTGCATGTAGTCAGTGTAAATATATTAACACAAAATGTAGGATGAGACTTAAGAATATTGTGAAATCTGTAGTATACCCTAAGAAGGGTAACTGCAATACACAGCGTATTGTGTATATTGCTGAGTGTGAGAAATGCGACGTATACTATATAGGAAAGACTGAGAGGAAATTCAAAACTCGTATATACGAGCACCTGTATAGTATTAGGAAAGGAGATACTAAGAACGCTCTAAGTAGACACATTATAGAAAAGGGAAGTGAACATAGTTTTAAATTTGCTATTATAGACCAGGTAGAGGTAAATGACAGAGGAGGAAATTGGAAAATATATTTAGCTTGGTTAGAAAGTAAGTGGCAGATATGTTTAGATGCCACATCCCCCCCGGGTATAAATGACCATATAAGTATCAAGCCTTTTTTGGCGTTAGAGTAAGGAAATTTCATCAGCCGAGTACAATTTATATATATATTTTATACATTAACACACAATATATATTTTTACTTATTTATATATATTTACTATGAATTTATAAATTCAAATTTTAGCATAGGATAGATAGTATAAGGGACCCAATAATGAAATGTATCATGCACTGTATAAAAGCACTTTAGTACTAGTATATAGTACATTTTATGACAGTGGTTAATATACATATTTTTGTGACTTTTTATTGCATTTTTATTCTCAACAAATGTCAGTTGAGTGATTTTGTTTTTAATTAACAATTTTGTTTTTAACCAATTATGTAATTAACTTTTTGGCGCCAAAAATTTGTGTATATAAAGGAAGTGACATGTTAGGGTAAATGGTTCTGAAGAAATCTGGTAAATGCAGATGAAAGCGCTCAACCATTCTTACTAGATGTTCATGTTTAGTGCCAAGTTATTTTCATACCAGGTTATCAGTTGTTCCACCTTATCTCTATACGCCGTTTCATCTTCATTACTGATAAAGCCCACCACCACTGTAGTGTCACCAGCAAACTTGATTATGTGGTTTATATTGCACCTGGCTGAACAATTGTGTGTAAACAGGGTGAACAGCAAAGGACTTAACATTGGAGTCCCATACGGATGTGTACTAAGAGTGATGCTATCAGAGGAGTTATAAACTGCGCATACTTTCGGAGGCCTGTCTGTGAGAAAGTAAAGAATCCAGTTACAAAGTGGAGTGTGGACACTAGTTAGAATAGCTTCATTACCAGATTAAGGAGTAGTGTTAAACGCAGAGCTAAAGGTGATGAATAGTACCCTTGTGCAGGCGTTTTTATTCTCAATGTGTTCCAACAATAGATGAGAGCGCTAGAGAGATGGCATCTGCTGTACAGGGCTTACTCGGTAAGCAAACTGCAGGGGTCGAGATCAGCAGGCAGCCTAGAAGTTATGGCATCCTTGACCAGCCTTTCAAAGCACTTCATCACTTTGGAGGTGAGGGCTACAGGGCCAAAGTCATTTAGGCAAGATGGTGGAGACTTCTTTAGTAATGGAATGATTGTCGTATCCTTGAAACATTTCACAACTATTGGCTGACTCAAGAGTTATTGAAGATATCCATGAGAACATTTGTTAGTTGGACTGCACAGTCCATGAGCACGTGCCCTAGGATGCTTTCAGGCCCAACTGCTTTTCTTGGGTCAACTGGGTGCAGTGTCCCCTGGATATCAACTGGGTTTGAGTGTGAGCATCTTCTCATTATGGCCGATTGGCATTCAGTTTTTCTGTTTCCTTCATCAAATCTGCTGAAGTAGGCATTCGTCTTATTTAGAAATTCCTTGTTGTCCTCACATTGCAAAGACAGGGGTCTGAGTTCAGTTATGGGCTGGATACCCTGCCATAGGTGCCCGAGGTCTTTTTGGTCAGGAGTAGTAGTTCTGGATCTTTCTTCCATAGGCACCTTTTGCTTCCCTTACTCCCCTGTTCAGATTTTCTCTAACTGTTCTGAGGGCTTCCCTGTCTCCAGACCTGAAGGCTGGGTTCCTTGCTTTCAGTAGCTTGTACATTTCTTGTCAACCAGGCTTTATGGTTGGCTTGTGTGATGATAGTTTTGTTGACTGTCACATCCATCCACACATTTCGAGATGTAGCCCATCATTGCCTCTGTGTACTCCTCCAGGTTGATGCACTGGTTCTTAGTAGCCACTTGCTTGAATATGCTGCAGTCTTTCCCTGCTCTGTTTCTACCCTCTATTTCACTCTGACACAAGGGGAGTAGTGAACTCCTTTTTGCCTTGTCCATCTCTCACCTCCCCCAAACTTTAAAGGGTTCTTTTGTGTCCTGAACCACATCTAACCTGACCCACAGTCTCAGTGAAAAAGTGCATATGCTCAAAGTAGCAAAGATGGGGCAAGTGATTTTTTTCATCTATTTTGGACAAAACTAAGAAATAGCTGCAACACAGAGGAAAAAAAGTAAATATAACTGATTACTATTATGAAACATTTAATCTAAACAGCATTAGTCACCAAAAAAAATCATTTGGACACGTCACAAATCCATATTCACAAACGGACCCCAACAGCATTATATCCATCCACAACCCCTTTTTCCCATTTTTGTGGGAGGGATCAGGGTGTCACAAACTGAGAATCATTTAGAGCCAAGGTTTAAACCGCCAGGTGGCTATTTCTGCTGTGGTGGTTCTACTACACCACACGCTCACACACACCTATGGCCAACTTAGAGAGTCCAATCCACCTACTGAAGGTCTTTGGAATGGGGGGGGGGGGCGGACCACCCAGACAAAACTCACAGGAATATAGGGATGACACGTAGACTCCGTACACAAAGCATCCCAGATGAGAATTGAACTGGGGAACCTCTTGCTATGAGATAACAATGCTATCTGCTCAACCACTGTACCTCTTCACTGCACCACTGTTCTGTTTCCCAATAGTCTTGTATACAGATGATAAAACCTCCTGTAAAAGGAAAGATACTAGTTTGCAAACATGACGTTAATTGTCAAGAATTGTAATGCAATCATCGTTGCTTTACTCCAAAAACAAAAATTTTTTCTAGATCAACTTTAATGGGATAGATATGTCTATATCTTATCTTGAAGACATGCTTGAGGAGAAAGGTCTACAAAATCCAAATTTATCCAACATAATATGCATGCAGTGAATGCAATTCGGCACTAAGCTTTGCAAAAAAAAAAAAGTTAGTCATTTAAAAATAAGTATTTCAGGTAAAGAGACTGTTGATAAAGCTGTTTTTAGCAGGTAAACATTTATTATGTAGGCAACAGACACCAGTACTTTTTACCTTCTGTACAGTAATAACCTTGTTCACCTCTTTTGTGAGTCATCCATATCTTTACCAATTTAGCAATTTTGTTCATTTATTCAGCCCTTCTCCATGCTTTGAGGTTTACTCTCAACTATGAATACACCTGTGGAAAGGACCACCATTTCCCCCATTTGATAACGTGACACGTCCCCCTTAAGCCTTACACATGCGATCCTGAAGGAGATGGTACTGGAGCTACGTTAGTACACATTGCGAGTTCAATCTTTTGATATTGTATTACACTTATCTTCATATTGTTGCCAAGTCTTGAGCTGGTCAAATCTCGGACTACGCAATGAAAAACTCTGATTTAAAATCATCAGAAAGTACATCTGATAAGTGTCTGCTGACATACAACCTACAAGACGGTTATCCTTTCACATTTCCATCATTTATTTCAGTCTTCAGCAGCAGCTTCAAAGTTATTTTCCAGGCTCTGCAATATCACTATCAACTCCATCTCCACAAAAGTACGGAACTGTAAAAGGTAATCCCACAGGTTTTGATTGGGCAGTTTGAACTATACACACCTGGAAAGACCACAGCAGAAACTTTGCCACTTAGGCAAGGCAAACAGCACACAGACTTAAACAATGCAAGTACAGTGGTGTAAAATCTTACCATAACACTAGATGTCCTAGTCTTCACTGCTGCAGCATTTTTAACACATGGGAATTCCCTGCCATGGAAGCCCAACATCTGGCCAGTCTACCAAATACTCTAGTCGCTTTAAAGGTATGCCGAATGTCACGCAAAAGTACCTTGCAGATTAGCATAGGGCATAAAGGTGACATTCAGGCCTACCATAGACAGAACTAATTGCCCCAGTAGGAGCACCAGTCCAAGGAGCCCAGCAGTTAATCTGTACATCCAGGAAGGCATAAATACTGTAGCAGTGAAGACAAGGACATCTACTTTTATGGCAAGATTTTACACAACTGTACTATGCCCTTACATTCACTGCTGCAGTATTCTTAACATATGGGAGAGTGCCAAAGCTCAAAAATAAACTGGGGGGGGGGGGTCCCCTAAAAAGCCATGAAGAATGGTAATAGCAAAACCAGTTCTAGCTCGAGAGAGACCATCCAACTTGTAATGCTTGAAGAAAAAAAATGCAAGTACCAAGGTGCCAAAGATCCACGCCAGTAGAATGGTAAATGATGAAAGAACTGCATGGATCACCAGGCTAAAAATGAGCTTTTAATGCAGTCTAGTAAAACAAATGTTTTAGTGCAGTCTAGACTGCACTAAAATGTTTTAACAGACTGCATTAAATGTTTGTTGTTAGCCTGGTGGTGCGTGGAGTTTATCATTTCCAGTGCTTGGTAAAGGTATGCACAGAAGTCCAGATAGCTGCTTCAAGAATAGCATTAATATTAAAGCCCTTGAAAAAAGCACCAGAAGAAGCCACAGCTCCAGCAGAATAAGCCTTATTCCCGAAGAGGGAAGGTTCTTGCCATGAAAAGTGCAACAAAAATAAATAGCCTTAGAAATCCAAGAAGAAATGGTTTGGATACATCAAGTCCCAGATCTAGGATGAAAAGAAACAAATAATCAGATTTTCTAATAGCCTTAGTCTTAGCCAAATAAACCTAGAGTTGCTTATGCATGACAAAGGTATGCAGCACCCTCTCACTGTCAGTCTGCAGAGAGGGGAAGACGTAGGCAAATTAACAGACTGATTAAGTGATAGCTCATTAACCACCTTAGGCATAAAAGGGGTTAGTGCACAAGGACACTGTCCTCATGAAACATCAAAAAAGAGGATCATGGGTGATTACTAGGCTAATGGCCTAGGGGGCCTTACAAGCCTAGCCAAGAGTTCATCCCCAAAAAAATAAATCAGCACCTGTCGTCCCTGTCAGTGAATGACACAGGTGGACCCCATGGGACAAATTTGTGGTTTCCCATCCACTCATCAAGGTTGCGCTTGAAGAGGGTCAGCAGCATACTTTGTTTGACAGGTTTATCTCCCAGAGGCTGGAATAGACTCCCCATACATGTCTCTCCAGCAGGTTTTGTTAATGTCATATTAGATTTAGGCCTTTCAATCAGGTAATGCGCAAGGAGTTAGACTTGTGGATGTGGAGCATCTTTAGTACAGCAGGGTCCGAGATTGTCTTGTAGGAGAAACACAGATCATCTCTGAGCAATCTGTACAATACTGATTACAGGGGTCTATATTACGTGATCGAACATTCAGATGTGCGTACACGTAATGATCGACCCCAATACAGCGAACCGGCAAAATGTCGAACGGCTGGAAAAAAATAAGAACCCAAACAAACCATTAAACTGCTTTATGCAGGGGGGACAAGCCCCCCTGCACCCCAACCCCCCCCCCGCTACTCAACTATACCAACTCCAAGACCGCACTACATTGCAGTAAACTGAAATTTCCCCTTACCGAGATTTCCATTTACGTGTTAGACATTCTGCCATTTCACTCAACTGGGGTCTATCATTACGTGTTTGCACGCCTAAATGTTCGATCACGTAATATAGACCCGAGTAGAGTGATAGTGATTCGGGCCTGTCCACATAGGACAGGTGTTGGAGGTCATGGATTCTCTTTGTGAGATATTTCTGTGGCCTTTCCAGTTGGTGCAGGTGTTTGGACAAGTACATACCAAACGGGGTGTTGTACTCAATTATTGGCCTAATGTGGAAGGAGCAGAGAGAGTTAATAACCTGTTTTTCTAGCTGCAACCCATTCAGAGATGCACCAAATAAAAAGCTTTTCTGACCACTGCTGCTACATGGTCGAATGAGAGATTGTTGTCAACCTGTGCCATCCATGTCTCTCAGACCAGGTTGTGTGCTTAGGGGCTTGCTTGTGATGATGTAGTCAGTAGGAGTCATGTTTTTGACGAATGGTATGATAATATATTTTATTGCATTTAACTTAACCCATGACTTTGGCACCAATCATTTGTTGCTGTGAGAACATCCTGTAGGATGTTATCATTTGGGGGGGGTCAATGACAGCACCCAACTTACAGTTATCCACAAACTTGGTCCTTTTGTCTATGCCTAGAACTCTGAGAAGTAGATGCTAAACAGTAGGTGTCCCAGGACAGATTCCTGGGGAACACCTAGTGACAGGTCTGCTATCGGAGGTGGAGGCACCTATTTTTGACTTTGTGGGTCCTATCACTGAGCTAGTTGACCACCCACCTGATATAAGGACAAACCATAATGGCCTGCAACTCAGAAACCCATCTGGCAGAAGTAAGAGCGAACAAAAGAAGAGTCTTCCAGGAACAATGCTTCAAGAGAGGTGAAGCAGCAGGATCAAAAGGAGCCAGAGTTAACTTCTCCAAAACAAAATTAAGATCCCAGGGAGGAGGAACAGGCTTTCTGGGAGGTCCAATATTAAGGACCCCTTTAAGAAATTGTTACACCTCAAATCTAGAAGCTAGAGGAGGAGAAAAGCAGATTAGCTGAGATAGCTGATAGGTGGCCTTAATAGAAGAATAGGCCAAACCAGCATCCAGTAACTCACACGAGAGAGAACCAAAGAAACATCCACAGTAAGTGGGTCCAGGTTAAGAGAGACACCAAATAGAAAACCTCTTCCATTTGGATAAGTAGAATTTCCTAGTAGTAGGTTTCCTGGCCTCCTGTAGGACTTGAGCATGTCCTCAGAAAAGGAGGAGTCAATGAGGAATCAAAAATCCTATTGCACGCAGTGTCAAGTGAAGCGTGGACAGGTAGGGGATGGATGAGAAATCCCTTGTCTCGTGAGACTAGATCCACCCTGTGAGGTAACTTTTGAGGATTGCCCCTGGCTAAATGCAGAAGAGGTTAACCAGTGCTGTTGTGGCCAAAAAGTCATCACTAACAAGATTTTGGGGGCATCCTGTTGAATTTTGAACAGATCTTTTGGAATGATAGGAAGGAATGCATAAAAAAATTATTTTCAAGAAAATGAGAGGGTGTCCACCTTCCACACCAGAGGACCTGGTACTCTGTCACAAAACAGAGGAAGAAGTCTGTTCAGAGGGGAGGCAAAAGATCCACTTGGAGTACCCCACTGGTGGATAATGTCCAGAAACATCTCTATGAAGCATCCATTTGTGGGACTGAGTTATGGACCTGTTCAGAGCGTCTGCCACAATGTTCTGACCGAAGGAATATAAACTGCCTGAAGAGTCACTTGACACTTAACAGCAAGATCCCATACCAGAAGTAACAACCAGCAAAGATAAGATCTCATTCCTCCCAGTTTATTGATATACCACATCACTGCGGTATTGTGTGAACTCCTTGAGACATCTTGGAGTCAAAAGAGGACTAAAGTCCTGAAGAGCCAGGCAGAACAGCTCTCATTTTTGACACCGATGAGCTCCTTCTGCTGATGACACGACTAGACCCTTGAACTTTTTGAGAGACAAATGTCACCCCCCATCCCATGTCTGAAGTGTCTGAGCAATTCATGAGAGGGAAGAGGGGGATGAACAGAGATTCCTGGATTCACATAAAACTGCTAAATCCATCAGTGATGTTCCTGTCGGAGACAAGGATGAAGAGGAACTACAAAGTCTACATGACATGCATGCTGAAGTCAGTGACTTCAGAAACCACTGAAACTTTCTCATGTGAAGTTTGGTCAGAGGGAGCATTGGAATGGTGGATGCCATAAAACCCAGAGCTCGTAGAAAGTCCCTGGTGGCAATGGAAGCCAGAGGAAGAAGTGCATGTAAGAAAGAAATGAGAGGTAAGGCCTTTGGAGGGGGCAGGGAAGGAAGCATTGCCAACATCCGAATCCTGCAACCCAGAAAAACATGATCCTAAGGAGGAGGTAGAGAAGACTTTGAAATTTATAGTGAACCCAAGAAGGAAAATGAAAAAATGAAGATTTTGCAAAGGGTCTCTTGAGAGGACACCTCAATCAACAGATCGCCCAAGTAAGGATATATTCGGATCCCTTGAAGCCTACAAAAACCAATCACAGCAGCAAAGCATTTGGTGAGCACCATTGGGGCAGTAGAAAGGCAGTAGGGCAAAGCAGGGAAATGAAAATGCCAGGCAGCAACAGAAATGCAAAACATTCCTGAAAAGAGGATGGATCAGAACATACAGATAAGCTTCAAGGAGATCCAGTGACACCATACAGGCCTCAAGGAGCAAGACAGAAAACAATCTGAAAGGACATCCAAAAGGAAAGCACTTTTAGAAAAGTGTTCAGATGAGAGAGGTCTAGAATAAGTCTCTCCAAGTACCCACGTTCCTAGGCACTAGAAACAGTCTGGAGTAGAACCCTTTCCTCCTTTGGGCTACAGGCAGCTCTTGAATAGTACCTAGAGTCAAGAGATTTTTGAAGAACCTCTGGGAAAAAGGTAAGTTGTTACTGACGAGGTGGAGGAATGCCCATAAAAGGACATGATTTCCAAACAATGAAGTACGCTGAATGAAGGATTGACAGAACCAAAGAATCCGGAGTGATGTGAAGCCAAACAAGAAGAAAAAGAGAAAGGAATGTGGCTGGGAAGGGACAGACAGTGGTACAGCACCTGGTTTGGGACAGACAGTGGTACAGCACCTGGTTTGGGACAGACAGTGGTACAGCACCTGGTTTGGGACAGACAGTGGTACAGCACCTGGTTTGGGACAGACAGTGGTACAGCACCTGGTTTGGGACAGACAGTGGTACAGCACCTGGTTTGGGACAGACAGTGGTACAGCACCTGGTTTGTGTGGAAAGGAAGGCTTTGGAGTCTCTGAAAACTGAGGAGCCTTAGCAGGAGGAAACCATTTGCAAATCTTCTTACCTTTAGTAGAACCGATGTTGTTGCCTACGAACAAATACAACCTTTGGGGGGGGGGGGGTAGTTTCTCTGAGATTTAGGCACAGGAGAAATAAACAAGTTTAAGTTCTCATAAGGCCCAGCCCTTATCCTGAAGGGACTTAAACCACCAGCAGCTTCCCCAGACAAAAGCCTAGAATCCAGAGATCATCCATCAACTTAGCCTTACTATCATCAGGTAAAGGTTGAAGCCTAAGCCAATAATACGTCATCACTGAATCAAAAAACAGCAGCCTAGAAGGGGCACCTGCTGCATCATAACTACATTTAACAGAATGACTAACACTTTGAGAGAAGTCCCTAGCAAGAAAGAACATAAGTTTTACCCTCAGTCTGGAAAATCAAAAACAAGTTTACAGCCCTGACAAAGAAAAACCAACACAACCTAAACAGAAAGGTCTGATAATTAATGGCCCAAAATCTTGGAGTAAAAGAAGTGCTAACCTTCTTACCTAGCCTTTCCATTACTCTGCTGTCCTTGTCAGAAGGCAATAACTTGGGCAAAGGAAGCAAATGAGATGGCTTATCAGAGGCTAGAGAAACTACAGATGGGTCAGCAGCAGGAATTTATATAAAAAATAATACTACTCAGGCACCCTATAAAACCTATCAGGTTTCTCAGGAACAGAGAGCAGAAAATCAGGAGCATGAGAGGCATTGAAAAAGCATCCAACAAAGCAGCCAAAACAAGAGAAATAACCACAGCCTTAGGAGATTCCAACTGCAGCAACTCGTGGCATCGCTTATGGAGAGAGAGACTTTAGCACAATTTCACTTAAAAAAGCAAAAAACACCATCATCGTAGTGTGCGTGTCCCCAAAGGAAATTTCCTTGACCTATAGTCTAAAGGGGAAGGAATTTGAGTAAAAATAAGTAAGGGATTCATTATCCAAATCAGACATCCTCAGAAGAATCCTGTTCCCTAGGCCTTTTAAGGGGAGTAGAGGACCAAGGAGGAGCAGGAACTAAAACCCCCTTCAGGAAGCTTTAAGGACATTAAAGCAGTAAATAACCCCCCCGAGTGAAGGCCTACCACTCACTTTGTGGATCCCTAGGAGCAAAAGAAACAGGTTAAAAGTTTTTGTTTCTATAAGGGAATGTCCCTTCCAAAAAACTGAGAAGGCTCAAATCCAGAACAGCAGTTGAAAACCATAGTAGGAACTTCTTTTCCAAACAATAATGGAGGAACTCCTAGGCCCCAAGGAAAAAAAAAAATTTAACAGTGGTTCCCCTGAACATGCAAAATGGATACCTGCAAAGCCTCTTCAGACATGATGCTAGCCGGACCTTCAACAGCCTGAGAGGGTCGCGGCACATAAATCAGACAACACAGCCGGATGTGCCTCTGGGTTTATATCAACCTCGAGAGAAACAGTAGGCAGAGGCTGGACAGGAAAATATTTTGTCATAGCTTTTTCACCTTCCTTCACAACAGCTGACCCTAGGGGTGGGAGATTCCTTCCACTGTATCTTTAGCAAGAAGATTAAAATGTTGGTTCTCAGGATACAAGGAAAGGGGGAAAAAAAAGTCTACTGCTAAGAATTTTCGGAACAAATGCCTGATAACTAGAACAAGATGTTTGGTCATGAGAAGCTCCTAGACAATAAAACACTTATTGTGGCAGTCTTTATATGGAATCTGTCTCCCACACTGGCATTTACCCTTCCTGGATGACAAGAACCTCAAGGAGCACAAGAACTAAGAAAAACAAAACCCCCAATGGGGAACTTGCATGCAACTGCAAAAGTCTTCAGCAAACAGGTGTAGGTAGTCACTGGAAAATGAAAACATGTTCAACTAGCAGAAAATGGATGCAGGTAAACAGAGTAAGATATGTTAGCAAACAGTATCCATAACTGATCAATACTGCGTATGTGTTAATTTAAATCGAGACCACAGAAACCTACTGATATAAGGTTATCCTGTTTTTCCACCTGAGAAATGGTTAAGAAATGACTTACAGTTTCAGAGCAGTCCTTGGTCAATTCTGATTGTTTCTTAAACGCAAACTTGTCTTTGCTTTGGCTCATTAGCAGCAGTACAAAAGAACTGCCTGCTCATCCCCCTGCTCTCCCTTCCCCCTTCCATGTTTATTACCTTAAGCCAATCCCAAAGTTAATAAATATTACCTGTGCCAGGCACCATTTTTAAAACTACAACCACCCTTTGACACTATCATATGTTCATTTATCAGTTTACTCTGTTACCTGATTGTTTCCAGCCCCCACATAAGAGCAACTAACAGGGTCTCTACCCGCAAAGCTCCCCTCCCTGCCCCCTATTCCTTCCCGGCCCCAGTGGTCCTACCTTTATTACACTCACAAACCCCTCCCATATTTCCAATAGCCAACCACAATACCTCCTCCATTTTCCAACTACTATCACACCTCCTCAACTAACATGTACATGCATACCTTACCCATGCTCACTGCATGCAGTCTTCTTGCATATCTTACATCCTACTAAAGCTCCATCATTCCCCCACTCAACCACTACCACTGTACTACTACTCACACCACCACTCATGTCTCACCCACACTCAACTCCCCTCCCACCAGCTCAAGAACCATCCCTATGCACCCCCCACATATTCTACTAATTAAACATAAAGCATCCCTACAACTTAACATAGTAACACTCACCATACTATTACCCACAGAGCACAATCATAAAGTTTCCCTTATAAACAAACATTCAAAAACTAAGAAAACTAAACCTCATGCATATCAAAACTAGCCCTAAGTGGAGACATCCACCCTAGCCCTGGCCCTACCATCTCCAACCCCAATCCTCATAATCAGACTAGAAACCACAACTTCTCCCATATCACAGCCAATAGAAAGCCAAGTGACTTCCTTCTACTAAGCCTAAATATTATAAGTATATCCAACAAAGTCTATAAACTCCATGACACCATAGACTTGTACTCCCCAGATATAGTCATCCTGACAGAAACCTAGCTAAAACCTCACATTACCAGTGAGCAAATACTCCCTACCGGTTACGGCATACTAAGAGTAGACCAGCTAAACAAGAAAGGAGGCGGTGTAGCTATAATATTTAAACAGCATCTAAACATTCAGATCTTAAAATCATCAGCACCACAAATAGGCAATGAAGAAATAATATATACCAACCTCAAAATTAACCAAAACAAAACCATCAACATAACTGGATGCTACTTCCCACCTGGCCAAAACATCCCTCCACTAGAAAACCTCCTCAGCTGGTCCACCCACCATCTCCCCCAAGAAACTATAATTTTAGGTGATTTCAATATTGACTGGCAATCCTGTTCTGGCAACAATCCAACCCATCATATAAACCTTCATGGCTTCACCCAACTAGTCCAGTCACCAACCAGGATAAATAAAAACTACAGCAAGCACACTACCCTGGATTGGATACCAGTCAGTAAGAGCTCTCAGTCACATAACAGGCTGCTTATCAGATAGCCTCAGTGATCACTCCCCAACATTCCTACTCAAATACCTATACCAAGCTAAACCTGTCATCTACTGTCAAATACGTAAAAACTAAACTTTAACACACTCACACTCATCTCATCCCTCAAATAATATAACTGGCAGTACCTCAGTCTTGATGACGCAGTTGAATTTTTTAATACTACCTTCCTGAGCATCCTTAATTACCATGCCCCCATAAGACTTTCCAGAACGAAAGAACGAAAGCACAACCCTCCCCATGGCTACAGAAGCACAACCCTCCCCATGGCTACAGAAAACCACTAAGTCAGAAATGAAAAACAGGGATAAAGCCTGGGAGCACTGGCGCAAAACCAAAACCCCCTC
Source organism: Protopterus annectens (assembly GCF_019279795.1). Lineage (NCBI taxonomy): Eukaryota > Metazoa > Chordata > Ceratodontiformes > Protopteridae > Protopterus > Protopterus annectens. The sequence goes on from NC_056749.1 coordinate 625,501,468, forward strand.
AACTAGACAGAAATTCCCAGAATTACACAATGAAGTTAAAAAGCTAATAAAACAGGACAAATTCCAATACTACCAGTCTGCCCTAGACTCCTCCCAACACAGCCACAAACAATTCAGGTCCTCCATAAACTCCATCCTCCACCTAGGTAAAGTCAGTACCCCTCCTCCTAACACCCCTCACTCCTCCAAAAATATTGCTACCTCATTCAACACAAACTTCACACAAACCATACTATCACTAGCTAAACACAACCCCCTTCCCCTCCAACCCACACCTTCAACTAGTAATCTCTCCACTGCCTTCTCTTTCTCCTGTACCTACCTCCATCATAAAAAAAAAACTCAACTAAACTTAAGCCCACCAAATTAGCAGCAGACAACCTCCCAAGTGAATACCTACAAATCGCAGCTGATGCTCTGGCATACTCGGTATCCATCTTGATTAACCGATCTGTCAGAAAGTTACGTTCCCACACTGTGGAAAGTATCACATATAATTCCCCTCCACAAAGGCGGCCCCTCCGCAGAACTAACCAATTACCACCCCATAGCTATTCTCTCTCCACTCTCCAAAATACTAGAGAGATGCATACATTCTCAGGTCCCAGACTACCTCCTTTCCACTACTCAGCATGGTTTCCGACCAAACCATAGCACCACCACTGCCTTACTCTCCTTTACTAACACTATCCTTCAGCATAAAAATAAAGGCTCTCTCTCCTCTGCTACTTTCCTAGACCTATCTAAAGCATTTGACATGGTCCCACACAAACTCATCTCTGTCCTCGATGACCTATCCTTCTCTCAATCAGTCACCAACTGGTTTCAGAGTTACCTGTCTGAACGCCAACAATCCATTGTATAACAGAATGACATCTCCCCAACTACCTGTCTCCATAGGGGTTCCCCCAAGGATCCATCCTTGGACCCCTACTGTTCTCTGTTTTCACCAATAATCTAGCCTCTGCCACCAAACATGGCACACTCATATAATACGCAGATGACTCAACCATCATCTTCTCAGCCCAGTCCCTACCCAAACTGCAAAAAGTCACACAGGAAGCCTTTTCCTCTGTTGAAACTTGGTTATCCGATGCTCAATTAATACTCAACCTAAACAAAACTAAACTACTTATCTTCCAACCCACCAAACATACTCAAAACAACTCTCACTAACATCACAGCAAAAGGCAACACCACTATATACCCAACTGAAAACAGCAAATTGCTAGGAGTGGAAACAGACAAACTAAAATTTGACATTCACATATCTATGACCATAAAAAAGACCACAAAAAACTAGGAGCGTTATACAGAAATAAGCAACTTCTCACCAAAGCAGCAAAGATTTCAATAGCACATTCCCACCTTATCTCCACCCTATTTTATGCCTCTCCAATATATACCAACCTAAGGCAATGCGATCTAAACAAGCTATAGACCTGCTACAACAAAATCGCCAAATTCGCCACAGGGGCATCCTACTGTAGTCACCACTGTCTCTCACTTGCTGAACTGGGCTGGCTTGAACTCCATCACCTCCTTCAATGGAATCAACTAATCACTCCCCCACAAACTAGTAAACCATCCACTAAATGTCCCATCCCTCCAGAATCTACTCCAACCCTATTGCACCATCAGACCACTAAGATCCAGCAACAAAAATCACTTGCAGATCACTAAAGCCAATAACTCTGCTGGCGAAGCACCACTCTCTTGCACCATAGCCATATTATGTAACTCCCTCCCACCCACAATTACCTCCGTACCAACATGCACCCACTTCAAAACTTTAATAAAAGCTCACCTAAAAACATGCTGGCTATGCCCTTGCGACACCCACTCTAATTCCACCCACCCCATCCAACCACTAACTTTTTCCACTCTACTAACTAACTTGATTATAGCAAGCTCAGATGCTCATAAGCCTAGTACTTTTTATACAGCAGGAACTTCTTAATGTAACATTTGTTAATGTCCGTTATGTACTTCGCAGATAAAGATTCTAGCTGTCTACTGATGTAATATGTTCATCTGTAATATGTTTGCAATTAATTGTTATGTTAAATTGTTAATTGCTATGTAATCCAATGTAACTACAGTCTGTTTATTTTAACTGTGGAGCTTCTCTCCCCAGGCCTCTGCTGAAAATGGACCTACGTCCAGTTAGACACTCCCGGTCAACAAATGTAAATAAATAAATGTTCAGATTGGTGGTAAAGATGTTCTGATTATGGTAGGCCTGAACGTCAACTTTATGCCGTACACTACGCAAAGTGTGTTTGGGTGACGTTCAGTGTACTTTTAAAAGCAACAAGTAGTCTTTTGTAGACTGGCTGGATGTTCAGGCTTCCATGGCAGAGAATCCCATCTGCTAAGAATACTGCAACAGTGAATATTAGGGCATCAGAGATGTGCAGATACAGGCCTTATGCCTCAAAATGCCTTGTTAACCACCATCATATCTGTTTCGCAAGAATATCTCTAGATTATGGAAGCCACTAGAATACTACTTGTCATAACTGTTGGATGCTACCTGGGTCAAAAAAATCCCAACATGAAAAGGTGGATTTTCTAAGTAAATAACCACTTTATATCCAGACATTTGTTATAGTCAAAAACAAAACACTAATAAAGTAGCTCCAAATAACAAAGCTTACTGCCACTTAAAACTTTTATTAAGAACACAGTCAGTTAAGTGCTTTTGTCCATGATGTCAGGACTTCTTCAGAACTTATCTGCTTTCAGCTCTTATGACAGCAGAAACTGGACTAAGAGAGCTTCAAACTCCTCTTACAAAGGAAGTATCAAGATAAACTGGAAAATATAATTTCAATACTAATGCTTAAAACATACTGCTTATTTTCCCTAATAACGCTTAATGACTTTAAGAACCATTTTTCAGTTTGCTCTTTAGTATCTTCCTTAATATTGTTCTAACCATCTAACACGCACATCGGTTATTTTAAAACTGCAACAATTACGACCAAAGAAACTACGCAGGCTACTCTGAATTTAGCAATGGCTTGGTTTTCTACTGGAAATTATTTTCTAGTACAGTGCCGACTTTCTAAAACATGGCCAGAATGGATTACAGATGGAAGATGATGACCTTCAAGTAATTTCCTACCTTAAGTAATACAGGACTATATGCTTATTATAGCCCTACAAGCTTCCCTTTTTTAGGCTTTTACATTAAATAATCTAAATTAGGTCACCACTTCTCATTTTTATGCACAGTAAGATATCTTACAAAATAAAGTTACACAGCTTTATTCTCTACCCTGAATTTCCAGTTAAAGAATGCACTGATATCTGAAAAGTTGGTTATTCTGAAGAGCATAGAAAGTTTTCAGACCCATTGTTTAAGTACCCTACAAATTTTGATATTTTTCTGTCATTATGGAAGAACTTCACTGACTGACAAAATGACTAAATGCTTATAACCCTTGCTGATGTTGTGCCTTTCGGCTTTTCCCGGTTAGGGGTCGCCACAGCAGAACTCCAGTCAGCTAATGATTGGCAGTAGATTTTTACGTGCCGAGTTGCCAGCCCTGACGCACAACCTTCAACGAAGGTACGCCCATTCATGCATGTCTCCACACACAAGAAGCTCTAGCTGAGAATCTAATAGGACGTCTTACTGTGAGGCGATGCTACCGCAGCACCACCACCGCAGTGTGAGGCAAATTTTCTAGAACTCATTTTACTTTTTTTTTTTTTTTTTGAAAAGCAAGTGGGATCCATTTATCAAAGTTTCAGTTTGATTTTAACTGTCCATGTTCACAGAAACGTGCGCTTTAACAGCAAACAAAACTCAAAAGAAGTTGGAGACTTGCAACCTGCACTGCTCTGTTGGCGGTATCATCTTAAGGGTAAGGAAGTCGGGTTAGACATACATTTACAGAGGAAAATAAACACATGTGAAGGCAATCATCTGGTTAAAAATGGAAGAGGGGAACAACCCTCACTTCCTCCTTTATTATAAAGCACATTGTCATGTGACCTATCGACCTCTCCACATTGACGTCAGTGTAAGAGCACACATACGATCATTCACTATTATCAGCCAACACCCCCTACTTCACAAAATACATTTTAAGAACATATTCTTGGATAACGTTTCCTTCACATTCCAAATATGTAATACATGAACTTTTCAATCTTAGATTTCATAGCAGGTTTAGTAAAGACATCTGCAACCATGTCAGGCACTATTCAATGCTTATTTTGTCATCATTAAGCGCTGACCTGACAAAATGATACTTAATGTCAACATGTTTACATCTCTGTCGGCTTACTGGATTCTTCGACAAAGCGATTGCTCCTGGATTGTCCTCAAATACTGTTACTGGCACACACTTGCATTCTTCATCCATTCCAACAGCTGCACAAGGTATAAACTCTCCTGTGTTGTCGCTGCTCATGCCATGTACTCTGCCTCACATGTACATAAAGCTACCGTTTGTTGCTGCTTTGATTTCCACAAAATAATAGGCCCGCCTCTATTGAGGCTAAAAAATAACCTGTTGTACTACATCTATCGTTTTGATAGGTTGCCCAGTCTGAATCACTGTATGCTATAAGCTGAAGTTTCCCTTCACTTTTCTTGTAACACAGCTCTCTGTCCAATGTACCTTTCAAGTATCTTAACACGTTTGGCTAGTGTTAAATGAGATTCACTTGGTTGTGACAAATATTGTGAAAGTTGACTTACAATCCAGCTAAGATCAGGTCCCGTGCTTGTCATAACATATATCAAACTACCCACAAGCTCACAATATTTTCTTGCATCTGTAAATTCACTGTCACACTCAAAGTTTGTTTTTTGTTCAGAAGGGGTACTTCTTACTTTACAATTAGACATACCAAATTTCTCAAGAATTTCCATAATGTACCTCTTTACTTCACCTCTATTTTGGGTAAAATCAATGCCTAGAAAATGTATTAGCTTTCCCAGATCTTTCATTTTGAATTCAGCTTTGAGCATTTCCTTTACATCGTTTAGTGATTCATTGTCAATAGCTGCTATAATGAGATAGTCAACCCATATAATTAGAACAGTTTTCTCATTTTCAGCTTGTCTGGTGTATCTGCGGAGTTTTAGATAAAACTATTTTCACAAAGATAATAATGCAACATTTTGTTCCAGTTACGCCCCGACTTGTTTCAATCCGTAGGATGACATTCAATTTACAAACCAATTTTTCACCGTTATTTGATTTCTTTTCGAAACCTTCAGGTTGCTCCATATACATCTCACAGTCTATAGGAGCATGTAGCCGTTTGTACATCCATCTGGTGTAATTCTAAATCGTACTGAGCCGCCGTCTGCATTAGGCTTCGTACAGATGTCATACTCGCAGTTAGTGCAAATGTTTTTCTATAATCTATACCAACGACTTGACTGTAGCCTTTAGCTACATATCTAGCTTTGTAAGTCTCTGTATTATCTGCATTGTCTTTTACCGTAAAAACCCACCTACCCCCCCACTGCATTTTTATCTTCCGGCAGTGCGGTGAGTGTAAATGTGTTTTCCTTTAAAGACTTAAGTTCCTCCTTCATAGCTTTGACACACTTTTCTGAGTTAGACGAAGACATGGCTTCTTTAAAGCTCTGCGGTGTGTTGCATATTAAATCGGTAACAATAGTCAACATTAGTCAGCAATATTGTCAACAGTAGCAAACATTAACTGTCACATAATCGTCATTTTCAACTTTACACTCAGTCTTTCAAGTATGCAAGTGGTTTTCTCTCTTTTAGAGTAGTGTGTATCCTGCCTTTACTCTTCTTGGCTTACTATTGTGTCTTGACTGTCAGCTTTTGATTCTGACTTAACATGCACACTTCTGGTATCAAGATCTTCATCTATCACTTCTGGGTCTGTCTGAATCTGGCATTCAACTACATTCTTAGTAAAGAACTTGACTAGCCTGTGTCTAAGGACCCTTCCTGTGTCGGGATACTAAACCAGATATGATGGGCTGTTTTTATCATATCCAACAAGATCCTCTTATCACATCTTGGGTCTAACTTCTTTTTATCTTGTCTGTATGCATAACACACTGATCCAAATTCTCTCATCCTTGAAAGAGCAGGTTTCTTCCCTGTTAGCATAAAGAATGGGGTCTGCCCCACTTCCCTGTTAGCATAAAGAATGGGGTCTGCCCCACATGCCTGTTATAACATCTGTTGCAAATAAAAGCAGCAGTCATTATGCATATGTCCACAACTGTTTAGGTAAATGACTCTCTTATCAACATACACCTTGCCATTTCGAACAGTGTTCTCCAATTTATCATCTTAAAGGTAAGAAAGTCGGGTTAAACATACATTTACAGAGGAAAATAAACACACACGGAGGCAATCTGTTTAAAAAAGGAAGAGGGGAACAACCCTCGCTTCCTCCTTTATTATAAAGCACGTGGTCATGCGACCTCTCTTGACCTCTCCACACCAATGACGTCAGTGTAAGAGCACACATACAATCATTCACTCCATCAGCCAACATGCTCTCTATACATACAGTTCCACTTACAACATAAAAACTTTTAGATGCTATTTCTTTTTAAATGGAGAATATTAACATGTGAAATGCAACTTGGGACTAAAGAGCTTCCTGTAGCAGTCCGTCATGAGCATAATCGCTGAATGCTCAATCTGCTGCCTACTTATGAACTGAATAATTCTGTACTCCAACCACAGAAGCATTAGAATTTCTAAACGCATAACTGAATATGGTTTCTTTTCATCATACAATTAATCCCAGAGAGTAAATGGTGTTGAGGACTTGTATGTGCCTCATTCGCAACTATTATTTTCTTATTCCTATCAATCATGTTCTTTGTTACCTTTACCATAGCAGCAATTTATGTCTATTCCTCCTAGTATGATATGCAACCTCCACATACCCACCTACCCATCTCACAATGGCATTTCTTTCGACAAGCTAAGTGGGGAGAAATGTGTCTTTTCATTCTACATGCAAGTGACTCTTGTTTTCCCATCTTTCAAACCATTAGGTTCACAGGTGAATCCTAAGCTAACTGCCCAGAAGAGCCATTTTAAGCTAAGCTGATAACTGGAGGTCAGAATCAAACCCTGTATTTTGTGTGTGGTAAAGAGCTTCACCATTAGGCCAAACCTACACTCTACCAATTCCACCCACGACTGCTAATTAGCAGAACAAGGAAGGGTAATGACTAAAAATGATCTTGCACCAAAAAAAAAAAAAAAAATGACGTACTCTGCAACAAAATCTTGAACCAGAAGATGTACAGTAAAGCAAACATGCAACCCCTCCCCAGCTACTGCTTGCATGAATACCTCTAGCACAGCTTACAAAATCAGAGTGTTCCAAAAAACCTAGAGAGATAAAGCCCTTTGGGGAAGATTAAATACATTCCCACAGATGACATTTATTTCTTCCCAGTCTCCCTATTATACAGAATGCATCTCAGACAATGCAGCCTGCATGCCAACAGACAGGCTTACAACAATGCGTTTGATGTCTTACCACCTGTACTACAAAACGCATCTTAACTGGTCCTATACACTGACCTATAAATACCTTAAATCCCTTTAACCATGTTTACCTTCTGGCAGTAATTCCTACTACTTTCTGTTAATAGAAGAAGTTTGCATGATGCCTTCACAAGTAAATGAACATGTTTTAGACCAAAGCAGACATGAAAAAAGTTGACTGTTTTCAGGACAATAATGGAGAAAATTATACAAGATCATCTGCTGTTTAACCTCTACAAAAAGGGCAGGCGTGAAGTCAGACTTATTAAAATGAATTTCAAAAGGCACATCAAACTAGCTGGCACTCCAAATGTTTTTTTTTTTTATTGCAACAGAAGTGCTATTTATGGACCATGTTCAATGTAAATCATGTGTTGCAGTTACTGTGTTACCAAAAAGGTGAAATGGCATTGAACTGTAAATATCAGCACGCAAGTTTTGTGTCTGTTAGAGACATTAAACAAATCCACTTATTAAGCTAATACAACAATTACTGCCCCCCCGCCCCCCATGAAGTTCTTATCACATTAATGTACATGATTAACCCAAGGTCTGCTCAGAACTAGCAAGCCAATTGAGAGGTTACTACAGTGACAGAGACTTGAGAGTGAAACTTAAGTTCACCATCATGATGATCAAAAGATTAATACACAACAGACTAGTTTCTGATAAAGGACTATATGCCACTTGCAGTGCAGTTCCCCCCCCCCTTAAGGAGCCGTCAAGATAGGCACAAAGGCCTGGTGACAGATGGGCGTTAGAGAGCAAGTCAGGCTGCCGATTCTGTGGAATGTCCTACACCCATCACCTCAGAAGCCTGCATGTTGTACAGTAGCGGTTTTGGGAAGAATATGCTTGCTATTGCACATGCCCATACTCTTGGCTATGCAACTCAACTGTGTGGTATGCACATCCTAAGCTCTTTGATGTGGGCAAAA
>NC_056749.1:625529931-625592431 GCF_019279795.1 Protopterus annectens
TGCAGCAGACACCATTTTCTTCAGTTTTTCTTGCCAGAGATGTCAGGTGCCCCCAGAAGGGTAGGTTAAAAATCTTGGAACAAGGAAGAGTCTGGAATAAAATCCTTGGCCTTGTTCTGCAAGAGGAACCCTTTCTATTGCTTTCATTCTCATTAAGTTGGAGATTTGTTTCAAAGCCTCTGCCCTTTGATTCGGTGGAAGGTCTGGCATGCCTTTTCTTTTTGGTAATGTGTGGAAATGGAACCTGTATCCTTTGTCTATTATTTGTAGTGTCCATTTGTCCCTTGTAATAATGTGCCAATTTTCTGAAAATAAGGAAAGCTTTCCACCTAAAGGTGCTTTCAATTGAGCCCTGGTTGGCGGTGTCAAAGTAAAGTCATTGAGTCTGTCCTTGTGCAGCAGTTGTAGGCCCTGCACTACCTCTCTGGTTGGGAGGCTGTCATTGACGTCCTCTGTAGGAGCCTCTAGTTTGCCCTCTACCTCTGGCACGCCTGTTCTTGCCTCTCTGAAATCTGTCTGTGTCTGGAAAGGACCATTTCTTGGAAGGCCAATTTCTGCTGAATCTTGGTGGTTGGACTTTTGCATAAAATCTTTGACTGTTTGTACAGATTTTGCCTTTTCTTCAAATTTCTTTAAGACCTCCTGAGCAGTGGAGCCAAATAACTTTTGCTTTTCCAGTGGAGCATCCAGACGCTTTGCTTTAACATGGTCTGGCAGAGATTGTTCCTTCAGCCAAGCATGCCTACGTATGACTGCACTTGTCATAGCTGACCTACATGAAGCTTCCAATGCATCATAACCACACTGCAAGAAATGGTTGCTAACTTGTTGAGAGTTATGTACCAGATCCTGAAGCGATTTGCAATCTAGGGGTTCAGGTGAAGACAGCTTTTTATGCAATTCATCTAACAAATATTCTTGGTATTGTATCATATGAAATTGACAGTTTAAAGCCCTCATAGAAAGGGTAGAAGAAGTATACACTTTTTTACCCCATCGCTCTAAAGCCCTGGACTCCCTTTCAGAGGGGAGTGGATTTTTTGTAGTGACAGCTGTAACCCCTTTAGGGCCCTGGGAAATAGTTTCTGGATCAGCAGAGTGGGCCTTGTAAAGGAAAAGATGGGATTCCGGGACCCTGTAGTACCCATCGGGTTTGGCAGGAGCCGGAGGGAGAGTGTCTGGGGTTGTGCTAGATTCAGAGTACACATCATCAATGACATTCAAAACAGGGGCAATAGCCAAGGGTCTATGCTGAGGCAAATGCAAGAAGGTCCTTAATCTCTTCCTGGAATCAGAGAATTCCTGGCCCTGCCATTGGAAATGCTCCCTCATAGTGTGCAAAGTTTCCCCAAAAGACAGTTCTTCAGGAGGGGAGGCCGAAGGGATAGATTCCTCTGCATCTGAATCCTCGTAGGCCAAAAAGGCCTCCTCCTGGTAGTCCAAGAGGGCAGAGCCATCAGAGGCCTCATCTGAGGAGAGGGTATCAGAGGGCTCAACCCTGGGCCTTTTTGCTGTAGAAGGTTGAGAGCCCCTGTCCGGATGAGGCTGAGAGCCCCTAATTAATGAAATAAGGTCCTCTGCTAGACTAAGGATCTGAGAACCTGTAGTGGGTCCCTGAGGGATAACCCTGGGAGGCATAGATTTTGAGTGTTTAGCAGCTTTAGCCCTAGAGAATGCCTTAATAGACATGGATGCAGGAGGCCTGGCTGCACCACGTGCTGGTGTAGTTTTGTCTAAGGGAATGGTGTCGGAAGGTTCCTGGACACCAGATTCCAAGGGAGATTCAACAACAGAGACAGAAGAGGCCTCCGGGGCCGAGGTTGTCGGTTGCACGGTTTCGGTGGACGGTAGTACCAAGGACTCTGTTTCAGCCGAAACAGAGACACTCGCAGTAGGCCTGACCGTGGTTTCAGTCGAAACCGCGGGTGTCGGTCCTTGTCCTTGCTTTTCTTCATTAAATGTGAAGTCGGAGTCTCCGACGACATTTTGTAAACAAAACTATCCCCAAAAAATTCCTCTGCAAACTCCGACCGACGTCTGGAAGCACAAGTGGAACAGGCCGAGACGTTGTGGTCTGGGCCTAGGCAAGGTAGGCAGTAAGAGTGGAAATCCTTATGAGGTATTTGTTTCCCACAAGTTAAGCAATTATTAATTTTATCTGACATCGGCTGAGGCAAGAAAGAGTCCCCAACGGGGTACTTAGCTTTTGAAGTCTTCGGTTTAGCTGAATTACAGGAGCTGGCCAACCGGCACTTGCTAACTGCTTCTGCTTCGGGCACCACGCGGCAAAAAAGACTGAGGAAGATGGCGTCTGCTGACGCTTTTATACCCCCAGGCACTCTGACGTCAGGGAAGGGGCGACATCAGCCGACGCCGGACCCAGACTTTGGAATCCGGCCGACCGAAGGGCTGCCTGAGGCAGGACAACCCATATGTGATGACTGCAGATGCATCCTTGAAGGACATTTAACAAGTTTCCTTCATCTACAAGCAAATACACCGCATCGGTTGTATAGAATACAGAAGTACAGATAAGACCCAGCAAAGAAAAAGGGGATGGTGGGTGGGTAACCTGGACTGCAACAGTGAATAAACTCGAACATCTACATTTATGGTAGGTACACAACTGTACTATGTTCGTGTTTCACTGTTGCAGTGTAAAAGAAAAACTTCAAAGACCAATGCACGTTAGGTTCAAGCAATGCACCCTTTATTACTTGCAGCAAGGAGACAAAGTATGTAGTTACAAGGTTTGTCTGATTTTCTGGAGTTCAGTATGTTATTCTTATACAGTTCTCTTCATTTCACACAGAAAATGTTACTAAATCTACTGCTGACGTTGTCGGACACAGCTTTCTGTGTGTTACACAGAAACTGTTACCAGACTTATTGCTGACATGGTCAGATTATTGCTGTCTTGCAAAAACATTTGAGAAAAACAACCTGGCCTTGGGCTTATTTTAGCCCTCCTTGGTTCTTCAATTGTACAGTTCTAATACATAGGTTACATTTTGTCTAGATTCAAGGTACATTTCTAGTTTAGTACAGTAATGCTGACTACGGTTAAGCTTTCAAACATCTATTGTTCTCTTGTCAAGGCTTCCAACAGCTGCACATTTTCACATGGCACAAGCAGAATTAACGGTCTCTTATTGAAGTTTCAAGTAGCTGTGCAGATTCAAACATGAACAGAATAAATGTATTAACCCTTTTAAGCCTTTAATGCACTAAGCCTGCATGTTGCTATTATGCATTTTTCTAACAGCAGTCATTACAATTGGGCTGAATCCCAAAGCTACGGTTGGGAGGCTGAAGCTAAATAGAATTATGAGCGGCTACAAGGCCCTGCAGGACTGGAGTGGCAAAGCCTAGCCTGCCCTGGTTTTGGAGTAGAGTGGTAAGTGGTAGTGCTTTGTAAAGGTGTGCACTGAACTCCAGGTTGCAGCCTCTAAAATGTCTTTGGTTGGTACTCCTCTGAGGAAGGCTGCTGAAGTTGCTGCTGCTCTGGTTGAATGTCGCCTAATGTCCTTGGGCACTGATTTGCTATGTTGAGAATAGCATAAATGAATGCAGTGACCTATCCACTTGGAAAGTCTGCTTTGTGATGGCCTTTCCTTGTGATCCTGCAGCATATGCTACCAGTAATTGCTCAGTCTTTCTGAAAGCTTTGGTTCTGTCCAAGTAGAAGCGCAGTTGTCTTTGTATGTCCAAAGAATGCAGAAGCTTCTCACCCTTATTCTACGGGTGTGGATAAAAGGTAGGCAAATGAATAGTTTGGTTGAGGGCCAAACTGGACACTACCTTAGGCATAAATGTGGGGTTTGTCCTTAGAGAAACCCCATCTGGATAAAAATTATATAAGGTTCCACAGCCATGAGTGCCTGTAGCTCAGACTTGTCTTGCAGAGGTTATTGCTAGGAGCAGAGCTGTTTTCCATGATAAAAAATTTTATGTCAGCTGTAGCGGCTGGCTCGAAAGGAGGCAGAGTGAGTTTTTTCACGACATAATTGAGGTCCCATGCAGGAATTGCTGATCTCCTAGGAGGCCGTAAGTTTTTGGCTCCTCTGAGGTACTGCCTTAATAAAGGATGAGAAAAAATAGGTGGCTCTGTGCGTAATGAGCTGAAATGGCAGAGGCATGAATATTAACTGATGAAAAAGGACAGGCCTTTGCTCAGCATTCTCAGTTAAGTATTGTTAAATCTGAGGAATATTTGGAAGTGTCATGTTAATTCCTTGTGCCTGGTTCCAAGCACAGAATCTCTTCCATTTTTCTGCATAAGATTTTCTGGTACTGGGCCTCCAAGATAACATCAATCACCGCTTTAGAGAGAGATGTGTTTTTGAAGTTACATTATCCGCCATGCTGCCAGATTTAAGGTCCTGAGTTGGCTGTGCAGGATCGGATTGTTTTGTTGGGTCAGTAAGTGAGGAATTTGAGGTAACGCCCATGCTGGGCATTGAGTAAAGTTCCTGAGGATTGGGTACCAGTGCTGGCAGGGCCAGTCTGGGGCAATCAGTATCATTTTTGACTTCTCTTGTCTGACCTTTAGGAGTACCCTGGGGAGGAGAGGCAGCGGAGGAACGGCATATACAGTTAGGTTTTTCCAGCTGAAAGATAGAGCATCCACTTTCCATGCTTGCTTGTGCAGAATCTCTGTAGTTGGCAGTTGTGAGGGGAGGCAAATAGATCTATGTCTGGGCATTCCCAATTCCTTGTTATCATGCTGAAGACTTGTGGATCCAATTTCCAAAGCATAAGTCCTTGTGCAGAATCTCTGTAGTTGGCAGTTGTGAGGGGAGGCAAATAGAGCTATGTCCAGACATCCTCAATTCCTTGCTATCATGCTGAAGACTTGTGGATCCAATTTCCACTCGTGGGGATCCATGAGGTTTCTACTTAGTAGATCTGCCAGAGTATTTATCCTTCCTGGCAGGAATTGTGCTTGCAGATGTACCTGGTAAGTCAATGCTGTGTCCCACAAAGTCATGGCTAGTCTGCAAAGGGGGTAGAAATGTGTTCCTCAATGCTTGTTTATATACCACATGACTGTAGTGAATATTTGGAAGTGTCATGTTAATTCCTTGTGCCTGGTTCCAAGCACAGAATCTCTTCCATTTTTCTGCATAAGATTTATGTCAGCTGTAGCGGCTGGCTCGAAAGGAGGCAGAGTGAGTTTTTTCACAACATAATTGAGGTCCCATGTCCGTCCTTATCAGCAGTTGTCTCGGATGACGTAGGTCCTTGAAGGCTGTCAGGGCATTTTGAACAGCTAGCATCTCTTTTTGGTTGATATGTAGACTCATTTGGATTGTGGACCATGAGCCCTGAATACATCTTCCTGCCATGTGGGCCCCCCAAGTGTAATCCGATGCATCTATTGTCAATGTTTGCCTGGCTGGGGGTATGGAGAATGGCTGCCCCTTGTTGTGGTGGCAGGCCTCTGCCCATCAAAACTCCTGTTGCAGGCAGGGAATGTGTAATTATTGTTTCCAGGCTGTGGCAATGTTGAGTCCAAACACTTTTTAGATACCATTGTAGTTTCCTCATATGGAGTCTTGCATATGGAATTAGCAGAATGCAGGATGCCATGAAGCCCAAAGCCTGCAGAATTTTTCTTGCAGTTATCTGGGTGTTTGTTGCCAACTTTTTGAAATAAGTAGTCAGTTGCCTTTGTTTGTCTGGCGTGAGATAAGCCAGCTGGGCAGTTGTATTTAAGCTTGCACCCAGGAATATTATCTCTTGAGAGGGTACAAGTTTTGATTTCTTTTTGTTTACTGTGTACCCTAGGCATGTTAACAATATTTTTACAAAACGCCAGATGCTGTAGTAGTGTCTCCTTGTTCTCTGCTTGAATAAGGCAGTTGTCCAATTAAGGACAGATTTGTATTCCTCTGTCTGTAAAAAGCTATCACTGGTGAAAGGTATTTTGTGATAACCCTGGGTGCAGTAGATAAGCCAAAGGGCAGTGCAGAGAATTGGTAGCGCATTGAGCCAGCTATGAATACGAGGCATCTTCTGCATGATTGTCTGATTGGAACATGCAGGTATGCCTCTTAGGTCTAAGGTTACAAGCCAAGCCTTCTTACCCAACATGGGCAGAAGCTGCTGCAGAGTCAACATTTTGAATTTTGGAATATCCAGGTATGTGTTTAGAATAGATAGGTCCAGTATTGGCCTCCATGCTTTGTCCTTTCTGGGCATCAAGAAAAGTCGTGAGTAAAATCCTTGTCCCTGCTCTTGCTCTGGTACTTGCTGCATGGCCCTCATGTCCATGAGGGATGAAACTTGTTTTTGTGCCTCTGCCCATTGATTTTTTTTGGCAGGTCCAGCATAACGTTTGCCATTGGCATGGTGTGAAAGTGGAACCTGTAGCCTTGTGACACTATGTTCCAGACCCATTTGTCCTGGGTGATTAGGTGCCAGCTTTGAGAAATAAGTGCTAGTTTTCGCCCTAAAGGAGCTGCCAGAAGTTAAGTGCTTGGCGCTGGCAGGGGGAAGTCATTGGGACTGCTTTCTGTATGGCTGTGATTTGTCTTCTCCGCTTTTGGAGGTAGAAGCACCCCATTGTTTAAGCCTGTATGAGCCTTGGGGCTGGGATTTGCCTCTAGGGCGTCTGTATCTGCCTCTTTGTGGCCTGTCTGACACTGGAAAGGACCAACTCTTTGTAGGCCAGTGTCTGCTAAATCTTGGAGGCTGTACCTGTAAGAAATCCTTGACTGTTTTCATAGATTTGGCTTTGTACTCAATTTTCTTCAACACCTCCTCTGCTTTAACACCAAACAAGGTATCATGCTGTAATGGAGCACATAATAATTTTGCTTTAACATGATCAGGCAGATTCTGTTCCTTTAACCACGCATGCCTCCTAATGACAGAACCCATAACAGCGGCTCTGCAGGAGGCCTCCAAAAAATCAAAACCACATTGTAAAGTACGCTTTCCAACTTATTCAGCTGCATGCAATAAATCCTGCATTTCTTTATTTTCTGCACATTCAGAGTTTAACATTTTCTGTTTAAGCAGTGACAATGTATTGCTGATATTTAAGCATATGAAACTGACAATTTAAAGCCCTTATAGCCAAGGCAGCAGAAGTGTAGATCCTTTTTCCCCATCTGTCCAGTGCCCTGGAATCTCTATCAGAGGGGGTAGGGTTTTCTGCAGTGGAAGCCTTGACCCCCTTGGGACCCTGAGAGATAGTTTCTGGGTCAGCAGCAGGGTTTTTAAAAATAAATGTGTGGGAGTCTGGGACTCTGTAGCATCTGTCTGGTTTAACAGGAGCTGGAGGTAAGGAGTCTGGAGTCAGACTGGACTCTGAAAAAACATCATCTACAATGTCTAGCCCAGGTGGAATAGCCAGGGGCCTGTGCTGAGGCAGTAAAATAAAGTCTCTGAGCCTTTTCTTAGATTTTGAATAATCTTGGCTCTCCCAGTGGAAATGCTCCCTCATGGTATGCAGTGTTTCCCCAAAAGAATAATCCTCAGGAGAAGCTGAGGGAATAGATTCTTCAGCATCAGAATCCTCATAAGGAGGAAGAGGGTATTCCTGATCAGAAGAGGAATCGGATGAAATAGAAACCTGATCTGAGGATTCATATTTTACCTCTTGCCTAGGCCTCTTGTCAGGAGGGGGATGAGAACCCCTGATCAAAGTAATTAGGTCTTTGGCCATTTTGAGCATCAGTTTTTTAGGCATGGAGGCCTGTCCATGGGTCTGTTGTACTTGTTTTTGTCTTTACAGCTGCTTTAGTCTTTGCCTTTGTAGCTGAAGTAGTTTTAACATACAAGTGTGTAGGCCTGAAAATGCCCTCAGAAGCCGATGCCTGCTCAGCGGCTCCGGACCCATCTGAGGGAATGGTTTCCGAAGGTCCAATACCTAGAGTTTCTGTAGGCCTGGTTGACTCCACGTGGGAGTCTGTATCAGCCTGCGGCTCTAAAGTAGCGGTAGTCAGGGGCTGCGAAAGCACCTCACTGAAAACTGGCGAACCGGTGACTGGCCTAGAATTAGCCTAGTCTGTTTTGGACCTCTGATGCCTGTCCTCTTTTTCCTTGTGATTTTTGTAAACTCCGTAAGTCGGCTGATCCAATGGCATTATATAATTAAATTTTCTGCCAAAGTAATGAAATGCAAAATCGTACTAACGCTTAATAGTACGTTGGTTAAATCTAGCACAAAACTGACAACTAGCAACGTTGTGGTCTGGGCCTAGGCAAGGAATACAGTAAGAATGAAAATCCTTATGAGGTACTTGCTTCCCACAAGAAATACAATTAACTTTCTCTGACATCGGTCTGGAGCAAGGAAAAAAAAAGTTTCCCCAATGGGGTACTTAGCTTTTTATGAAGACTTCGGATCTGAAATTCGAGCTTGAAAATCTCAGGAGTCGGCCGACTGGCACTTGCGAACTGCTTTTACTTCGGGCACAGAGCGACAAGAAAGACTGGAGAAAATAGCGTCGGCTGCATCGTTTATACCCCTGGCGCACTGACATCAGGGAGGAGGTGACAGCAACTGACGCCAGACCTAGACTTTGGAATTCAGGCCGACTGCGGGTAACCTGCCAGCAGGATAACCCGATTGTAATGACTGCAACAGTGAAACACGATGAACATCACCAAACTAGACAAGCAGGAGCATTGTCCTTAATATGCAATCTGGCCTTTGCATTCCAATGAGCACGAAGCCCAAATTTTGTACATAAACAAAACTCCAACAACTTACTCTGAAAGCAGAACGAGGTATCTAGTCCAAGAGGAGACATCTTGAAGAGCTGCAGCATGTCATTTGGTGAAAAATGTTGCATTCTGCAAGCTGGTGTCAAACTATTATGTTTAGAGCCAGATCCAGCACTAGGGCCCACTGTCTTGGGGAGGGGGGCCGACTAGCCAGGGATAAGGGCCCACTGGCCAATTAGCTGCCACAAAATTTCACTTCTTAAAGAATGCATGCAGAGTGTCTCCTTAGTAGTGTCTGCGCATGTATCTTCAATACAACGCAGAGACATTTAAGGTATGGGTGTATAATATATATATATATACATATACATATACATATATATATAAATAAATAAATAAAATGTCCTAGTTAGGGGTGACAGGTTTGTTAATTTAATCAGGCTCAAGCTCAAACTCTGTACCTTGGTTACAGGAGACAAGAGCCTGAATTACTCTTCTCCAACTACCAGACTATTAGATTTAGTGCATTTTCAGGGAGTTGTGAGCATCAGTATATTTTCAAGGAATTGTGAGCTTCAAGGGAAGAGAAGTTTACTGTTTACTGCTGTGCATGCCAAGTCTATTTCCAATGTGCAACTGTTTTGTTTAGCAAATGGTCATCGTGGTTTGTGCAGGAGAATTTGAAAGTGCTAGTAACACAAAAGGTAGCATATTTGCTTTTGATGCAGAATTCTGCGGGTTCTACTCCTACACCATGTAGATAGATACCCGACACGGTTACACTTTAAGGGTGGGTTGCTGCAGTCCTGAGTGTGTACTCCTTTGGATGAAATGCCTTGTAACTATGAACCTGTTTGTCTTTTTGCTGTTCATTCCCTGCTGAAACAGCAGCAGCATACCAATTTTTGTAATCTAATATAGGCAATTTATTCTTCAAGCGCAGCAGGAACTGAATTTGTAGATGAAACACAAATATAAAGTTGTTTGGTAGCAGCAACCGCTGCATTATAGATCTCTAAATGTGGAATTACTCAGATGACATCTGCAGAGATTGTGCATATTGACCGAAATTGGTGGATTGTTAATGATAGAAGGCCTTTTATAGTTGTGTTCTGAAATGGGCAGATTTGTCATTATTGGTTCATACATTTTATTTCATTGTTTACTAGTAAAATGTTCAAAACAAATTTAAAACACACTAACAAGTGGTGCTATATTATACAAAGAATATAAAACAACCAGGAAGATGACTCAGACACATGCATGTGTGCATGGTCCTAAATGTGTGTAAGGGCTTAAGGTTTGAAAATAGCCCAAAGGTAAACTTAATCTGCCAGTGGCCAGGTGCATTTGCTTTGACTGTGGGATTTCAATGCCACTTCAAAGAAAGTGATTTTCAAGGGCAGAGAAGTTTACTGTTAATGCTAAGCCTGTTTTATTGTGAGACTGTATTGTTTTGTTTAGCAAATGTCCAAAGGTGTTTGTACATTTATATGACAACAGATGTGTACTACTAAAGACACCAGGGGATGGGAATTACAGTAAGAAAGAAGCATAATGTACCACAATGGTGCCTCTTTGGGTTAAGTTTTTTCCCTACAGCTCCAAGTTGTAAGGTTTAGTCCTGCCTTGTAACTACTGTATCCATACTCGGGTAGGCGTCTTATGACAGTATCTGTCTGAAGAGGAGTACCGTTTATGACAGGATGTCTGAACAGCTACCCACACACACCCCACCCAACACTGCACCTTTTTTGCATTTATCTTGAGACTGTTTTTCAGAACACCAGGTATGTATACAGTCAAGCCCTTGCTGGAGCAATTTTGCACCAGTGATTCAGCAGATAATACTGCCCGGCTTGCAGTAATTGGCAAACCTGGTCAACCGCAGTTCTGGAATATTGGCTTACATATATAATAAATGACAAACAGGAGTGTGCCCAGCACAGACTCCTGTGGTACCACAACAGTTACAAATTCACATTCAGAGAGGGAATCAGCAATTTTCATAAAATGGGATCGATCAGAATGCTATTTTTCAGTTCAGTGGACTAATTAAGGGGTTTATTTTATGTTTGCTAAATTTTTATACTATTTTGTCAAATATTTTAGTGGGAGTTAACTGCAAAGTCCTCTTTTCCATATGTACCCTGCAAATTCCTGTATGCTTAATTTCACAGGTGGTTTGGAAACTGAGGAACAAAGACAACTTTTGACAAAGTAATAACACACACAAAGTATACTAGTGGCATCTAGTAGGTAAAGTGCCACACTGCACTTCTATCCTTCTTGAGACTTATAAAAAAAAACCTTCATAAACTTTATTAAGCCACAGTCAAAATCAATTCTGTAAATCCCTTGAAGACATGACCATAGGGATACCATGAGCTGCAGTCATTGACTTTAATGGCTACATGTCTGCACATACATGGTAGTGCCCCCATTAAGCCTCTGGATACACTTCACACTTTCCCTATGCAGATGTTAGAGGTTAAAGTCTACATTTTGCCCTATGTTATTAGTGGTATTAAATGTTTTGTTCCTCTACAATCTATAACAAACATTCACCAACGGTGAGGAAATAATGTTCTACTCTTTCTATACCACTTTGTGTACTATAAGAACTACATGACCAATACACTAAGAATCTACACAACTTGTCTTCACATAAAATAAAAATTTTGATTAATTTCTTCTCCAAAAGCTTGATTAAACAGACATCTATTCAAATTACTGTTACAAAAGTATAGATTTCCATACATGCACATATGCGAAGACAGGGCATACCCCAGATTTCAGTTCTCAAATTCAGCAAGAATAAAATCAAACTGGAAAGGATGGTGTGAAAGTATCTTCAGAAAACCTGGCAAAACTGAGTCCATGTCCAGAGTACCACATAACACCCAAAACAAATTGGCTCTCACATTGCACCAAGAAATTGTTTCCATGAGAAGTCAACACAAAGTAACACACTGACTTAAAATCATTCTCTGTAGCCTCAGAGTTCCTACGTGTCACTTTAAGCCACGGGTTATAAAGAACTGCAACATCCAAGTAAAACAAAATGATTAATCCTCTAAAACTACATTTTTACAACTAACAACACTCAAAATCATCATACTGCTTACAGAATGCAGAGTACAGTCAAGTTTTTTTTGTTTTCAAACATGCAACACTTCAAATATACACATTTATGTATAATATGTGGGATACTTTACAAAGTTAGTTAAAAAAAAAAAAAAGTCTTGGAACCTTTATAATGAATTATATTTATGTTAGATGATGTATTAACCCTGTGGATGTCTTTGTAAATACTTTTGTTGTTTTAGGAATGTAACATTTTTTTTTATTTGTTAACTGCTTGTATAAATTACTATGTTTTAATGATTGCATGTTAAAACCAATAAACACGTTTTTAGAAAAACACAAATTTATCTACACATTTCATGTTAGCAGATAGCAAGTACTAGGTCATCACATAATTTCCTTTCAGACAGTGTACAGGAAGCCAGTAATCCTAAAAAAGGATATCCATATCCTGTGAATTAGGAAATGCAAGTTTTTTGTCCAGCAGGAAGCTAGGCTTACCATTGAAATCATGCTATTCTAGGCTTCATGAATAAAATGGACATGCTCTAAATATTGCATTGTGTACTTTAACTAAACATAGTCAGATACCACCTAAAATGTCTTAATATTTTAAACATTACCAAGGAAGGAGATGATGTCTCTAACCTAGACAGTGAATAATTCTTTTGCCCTTAGAAGAACTCTGTCTGGAAAATAACTTGCGACATCTGAAGACTGACTGCATTTTAGCAATGCCTGTATAGTAGATTTCATTGCACAGAGATGCTTATCTTCTTCTCGCCTTCATCTGAATACACCTCTCCTCCCATTATTCTTAACAGATGTGGAAAAACAAATACTTGACACATGACTTTTTCTTATGAAAGTAAATATAAATATAGATACATGGTCCGAAGAAGCATTTGTGAAAGCGCTCACAGTTTGTGTACACCATTAAATTTGCTTGGTTTTATATATGGAGTAATACTTTTATTCACAGTACGCTGCCTATTTGCGAGTGCATGGTTGTCTCTGCCTGTGCTTTTTTATCTTATATTATTTTTGGACTTGGTTGGCAAGAGGTATTTACCTCAGTGAGTGTTTTATTATATTCTTATTTAATAAATATAGAATAGTAAACAAACGCCAACAAATTAAATTTGTAAAATGAAAACTTTCAAAAAAAAGTATAAAAGGCAGAGAACTCTAACATAAGGTTAGTGCTTTCATGGATAAAACCACTTCATCCGACCATATTCCAAACAGAATAAAAACACAAAAGTAGAAACTAAACATATCCCACACCAGTGAATGTAACTAAAGCATATCACATGCTCACTTCCCATTAATAACCAGCTGTGGTCTCCTTTTCTTCAATTTAGGCCTTAGAGAGACCCTGTCATTAAATCCATCTTCCTAATCTGCTTGTAAATCAAGTATCCAAGCCAACTCAGTGTCTTCAGTTTCATTTACAATATCGCCCATTCTACCAGCATCTCTTTGTTCAATAACCTGAAACTTAAATGCATGTTTATTAGATGTCTGCAAAACGCTGAGCTAGAGAATTGGTGGCATTCAGTTGTCTTGCATCTCTGGCATGCTGTATCATTCTTTCCCATTAATGTGGGATTCGTTTTCCCTACATAAAAATTTCTGGCACATGGAGCATTGTGCTAGAGAAACTAAATGCCTAGATCTGCATGTCACCTTCATCATAAACTCATACTGCCTATCTGTCCTAGGATGAATGAAGACATTGCTGGTATTTATCAAGCCACAAAAATTGCAGCTTGTGCATGGCAGGGTACCAGGCAGACTTAAGATATCTAGGGAAGTCCATATTTGTTAATCAATGCTCAAAACCTTCTTGAAGAAATCATAACCCAGTAAGTCTGTGAGCCTCCCTTTGCATAAGGCTTTCTTCCTGCTAGGTTATATAAAATACGTGTCCCATAGGTAGTAACGGATAATGCAGTACACATTGCTGGCTTATGGCAACCTTGAAATTTACACACACACACACACACACACACACACACACACACACACACACACACACACACACACACACACAGGATGCGGTGGGGGCGTAATTTTTTTTTTTTTTACCTCACTGGTTGGGAGATTGGCATAATGGTTAAGGTGTTTACTTTGTAAATACAAGGTGCAGGGTTTGACTCTCACATAGGGTAATTGGCTAGGTTTAAAATGGCCCACAGGGGCAGTTAGCATAGTACTAATCTATGAACCTATGGAAGCATCATTGTTTTCAGTTGTGACCTTTTGATGCTTTAGATTGTATTTCCTGTTAAGTGAACCTAACCTATCAGGGGCTACGGTGTCCTGATCTACAATACTGACCACCAAAATAAGTAAGATGTGATTTGCCTTAAATATATGGAAAATGTACATTGCTGCTTTGGGTAATGGCCAGCACCTGCCACACCAAAATTAACTTCACAGTGACCAGCTGTGCAACAGAAATTAATCAGCAGCTCCCCAGTCTCTCAATCTACCTCGCTCCCTAAGCCAGTGCATTACAGCATTAACTTACCAACAGTAACAGAAACTTTTTACAACTTTTGCACACATGTACAGACGTATACTTTTCCCTAGAGGGGTTAATGGCACCTACTTCACTACCAACTCACCCTTTCCTGCCTTCACTGGAACTAGCTACTACTAGCAACATCAGTCTTGCATATCAAGAAATTACAGTTGTGTACACTTACCATAAATGTAGATGTTAGAGTGTATTCACTGCTGTAGTCCTAACAAATGGGTTATCCAGCTCCTGGTAGCCTTCAGTTGGCCAGAATACCAAAGGTAAGTAAAAATTACGCTGGTTGCCATCCGTTGTAAAGGACGTCAGGGCATCCAATACAAAAGGAGGCAGCCGTCACTTCCTCAGTCTTTCTTGCCATAACAATTAGGAGCCCCCAGAAAATAAGGCTTAAACCAATTTGATAAATAACAAATTAAGCCTGTGCCTCAGGAAAAGAGAATAGGAGAGGAACCCAAAAAGGGGGAAGGAGGGAGGGAAAAGTACAGTTTTGTACCTACCATAAATGTAGATGTTAGAGTGTTCACCCTGCTGCAGTCATCACACTTGGGTTATCCTGTCGTCAGGCGGTCCCGCAGTCGGCCGGAATTCCAAAGTCTTGGTCTGGCGTCTGTTGCTGTCGCTTCTTCCCTGACGTCAGTGCGCCAGGGGTATATATAATGCATCAGACGCCATTTTCTTCAGTTTTTCTTGCCCCAGATGTCAGATTCCCCCAAAAAGGTGGTCAGTAATTAGTACCAAATTAAGTAATTTTTGCACAAACATCAAATCCCTCCAAATACATCAGGAAGGTATTGTAGAGATTTAGCCAGTTAGATCAGAGGGGATGGAGGGAGGGTAACCTGGACTGCAGCAGGGTGAACACTAACATCTACATTTATGGTAGGTACAAACTGTTACTATGTTCACCATGTTACCCTGCTGCAGTCATCACACTTGGGTAGAATCCCAAAGCTAAGGTTGGGTGGAGGAGTTATAGAGGGTTAGAGGAGGCTAGAAGGCCCTGCAGAACTGCAGTGGCGAAGCCAGCTCTAGTCTTAAGAGTAAAGTGGTAAGTGATAGTGTTTGGTAAAGGCGTGTACTGAACTCCAAGTTGCAGCTTCCAAAATCTCCTTGGTTGGGACCCCCCCTGGGGAAGGCTGTAGATGTAGCTGTTGCCCTGGTAGAGTGGGGCCTAATGGTAGCAGGAACTGGTTTTCCATGATGAGTATAGCAAAAACGAATGCAATGTCCTATCCATTTAGAAATGGTTTGTTTTGATATAGCCTTTCCTTGTGAAGGTGTAGCATGGGATACAAAGAGCTGGTCAGATTTTCTGAAAGCCTTAGTTTTATCCAAGTAGTAACGAAGTTGCCTGTGAATGTCCAAGGAATGCAGGAGTCTTTCTCCTTTGTTCTGTGGATTTGGGAAGAAGGTGGGTAAGTGGATGGTTTGATTTAAAGCCACACTGGAAACCACCTTAGGCATAAAGGAAGGATTAGTTTGTAGAGAAACTCTGTCTTGATGGAAAATGAGGAAAGGTTCCACTGCCATTAGTGCCTGCAGCTCTGAGACTCTTCTAGCTGAAGTTATTGCTAGCAGCAGGGCAGTCTTCCATGATAGAAACTGTGGATCTGCAGAGAAAGCTGGTTCAAAGGGAGGTAGCGTAAGTTTTTCCAGAACAAAATTGAGGTCCCATGTTGGTGTAGGTGCTCTCCTGGGGGGGCCTAATGTTTTTTGCCCCACTGAGGAACTGCCTTAGAAGTGGATGCGAAAATAAGGGTTGATCCGTGTTGTAGTGGGCTGAAATTGCTGATGCATGGATTTTAATGGAAGAAAAGGAAAGTCCTTTGTGCAACATCTCAGTTAATCTGAGGCATGTGAGTGTGTTTTGGCCTTTAGCTTGGTTCCAGGCGCAAAACCTTTTCCATTTATCCGAATAGGCCTTCCTGGTGCTGGGCCTCCTAGCTTCCAGAATAACATCCATAACTGCTTGGGAAAGAGGAGCTGGCTGGATGCTTAGGTGATTTGCCATGCAGCCAGATTTAAGGTTTTGAGCTGGCTGTGAAGAATCTGATTGTTTTGCTGTGTGAGCAAATGGGCAATTTGTGGTAAAATCCAAGGTGGGCCCTGGGCCATATTCCTCAATAGTGGGTACCAGTGCTGGCGTGGCCAGTCTGGGGCTATGAGCATCAGACGTGGTCTCTCCTTTCTGACATTCAGAAGCACCTTTGTGAGGAGAGGCAATGGAGGGAAGGCATATACTGTCAGGTTTTTCCAACTGAATGAGAGTGCGTCCACTTTCCAAGCTTGATGGTGAAGTGTCCTTGTACAAAATTTTGTTAGTTGACAGTTTTGAGGACTGGCAAACAGGTCTGTGTCTGGAAGGCCCCATTTTTGAGTTATCATTGCAAATACTTGTGGATCCAGTTTCCACTCGTGGGGATCCATGATGTTTCTGCTGAGGTCGCCTGCCAATGTGTTCTTTTTTCCTGGCAAGAATTGAGCTTGTAACTGAACTTGGTAAGCCAGAGCTGTGTTCCACAAGGTCATTGCTTGCCTGCATAGAGGGTAGGAGTGTGTACCCCCTTGTTTATGTACCACATTACTGTGGTGTTGTCCGTCCTTATTGTAAGTTGTCCTGGATGTAATAGATTCTTGAAGGCTGTCAGAGCATTCTGTACAGCTAGCATCTCTTTTTGATTGATGTGCAGATTCCTTTGATCTGCAGTCCATACGCCTTAAACGCACTGTCCTGCCATGTGTGCCCCCCAGGCGTAGTCCGATGCATCTGTTGTCATAGCTTGCCTGGCTGGGGGCAAGGTGAAAGGCTGACCCTTGAGGTGACATGCCTGTGACCACCATACAAACTCCTGTTGTAGGCAGGGAATGAGAGATATCATTGTGTCCATACGCTTTTTAGGTACCACTGTAATTTCCTCATATGCAGCTTTGCAAATGGTAGTAGTATGCAAGATGCCATGAAGCCCAAGGCCTGCAGAATTTTTCTTGCAGGTAGTTGGGTCTTTGTTGCCATTGTTTTGAAATATTGAGTCAGTTGTAGTTTGTCTGGCGTCAGATAAGCCTTCTGGGCAGTTGTATTCATGCTGGCACCCAGGAATGTCATATTTTGTGAGGGTACTAGTTTTGATTTCTTTTCATTTACTGTGTACCCCAGGCAAAGTACAGTTGTGTACACCTACCATAAATGTAGATGTTCGAGTGTCTTCACTGTTGCAGTCATGACTGTAGGGTTCTCCCCTGCTGGCAGGCAGTCCTCAGTCGGCCAGAATCCCAAAGTCTGGGTCCGGCGTCGGCTGTTCAACCATGCTCCCTGACGTCAGAGCGCCAGGAGTACAAAGCTGACCGCCGAT
This sequence comes from Protopterus annectens, assembly GCF_019279795.1. Taxonomy (NCBI): domain Eukaryota; kingdom Metazoa; phylum Chordata; order Ceratodontiformes; family Protopteridae; genus Protopterus; species Protopterus annectens. The sequence continues at coordinate 625,547,596 of NC_056749.1, forward strand.
GCCATCTTCTCCAGTTTTTCTTGCCTCAGATGTCAGGAATCCCAAAATGAGAAAGGTCCCATATCCTTTGCAAATACACCTCAGAAGAATGGTGAAAAAGGGAACCACACAAAAGTAAAAAGAGGGGACAGGAGGGAGGGAAACCCAGACTGCAACAGTGAAGACACTCGAACATCTACATTTATGGTAGGTGTACACAAATGTACTATGTTCATCGTGTTTCACTGTTGCAGTCATGACTGTAGGGTAGAATCCCAAAGCTGAAAGAAAGGGAGGTGGTCATAAAGAACAAGGGGCGGCTAAAAGGCCCTGCAAGACTGCAGAGGCAAAGCCTGCCCTAGACTTAGAGTAGAGAGGTAAATTGTAGTGCTTAGAAAAAGTATGCACTGAACTCCAAGTTGCAGCTTCCAAAATGTCTTTGGTAGGAACTCCCCTGAGGAAGGCCGCAGAAGTGGCAGCAGCTCTGGTGGAATGAGTCCGTATACTCCCTGGGATTTGCTTTCCATGGTGTGAATAATAAAATCTGATTCCATGAGCAATCCATTTAGAAATGGTCTGTTTTGAAATGGCGCCACCTTGGGAACTTGAAGCATAAGAAACAAACAATTGTTCTGATTTTCTGATGTCCTTGGTTCTGTCCAGGTAAAAACGTAGTTGTCTGTGTACATCCAAGGAATGTAAGATCCTTTCCCCTTTATTTTGAGGAGTGGGGAAAAAGTTGGCAAGTGGATAGTTTGATTTAAGGCCACTTTGGAAACCACCTTAGGCATGAAGGTAGGATTAGTCCTCAAAGACACCTTGTCTTGATGAAAAATAATATAAGGTTCCACAGCCATAAGAGCTTGCAACTCTGAAACTCTCCTGGCAGAGGTTAGGGCTAACAGAATACCTGTCTTCCAAGATAAAAAACTTGATGTCAGAAGAGGCAGCAGGCTCAAAAGGAGGCAAGGTAATTTTTTCCAAAACATAGTTGAGATCCCAAGCAGGAATGGGAGGAGATCTAGGAGGTCTTAAGTTCTTAGCTCCTCTGAGAAACTGTCTCATGAGCTGGTGGGAAAAGATTGGAGGGTCTGTATTATAATGAGCATAAATAGCAGAGGCATGTATCTTAATGGAAGAGAATGAGAGACCCTTATGTAAGAGATCTGTCAAGTTAAGTAAAATTAAAGGAATGTTCGGAAGAAGAGGATCAGAATCCTGAGCCTGCATCCAGGAACAAAATCTTTTCCATTTTCCTACATAAGATTTTCTAGTGCTAGGACATCTGGCTTCTAAAATGACATCCATAACCTGCTTGGGTAGGAAAGAAGAAATTAAAGGCCTTGGATTAACCAGACCGCCAGGCTGAGAGTTCTGACATGAGAGTGTAGAACCTGACCCTGATGTTGGGACAGAAGGTTCGGAGACTGAGGTAAAATCCAAGGGGGCTCCAGACATAGGTTTTTTAGAGTTGGGTACCAAAACTGTCGAGGCCAATTTGGGGCCACAGCAAGATCATCATCTTGGGCTTGTCCTGTTTTATCTTTAATAATACCCGTGGAAGAAGAGGAAGAGGCGGAAAACCATATCCCCGAGAGGTTCCTCCAACTGAATGATAGGGCATCCACTTTCCAAGCTTCTTTGTGGAAAGTCCTGGTGCAAAAATTCTGTAGTTGATGATAGAGATGGGATGCAAAGAGGTCTATGTGAGGACATCCCCAGACTGCTGTTATCATCCTGAATATTTTGGTGACCAGCATCCACTCGTGTGGATCTGAAAGTTTTCTGCTCAGACTGTCTGCCAGGAAATTTTGCTTCCCTGGTAGAAACTGAGCTTGAAGGTCCAGATTGCAAGCTAGAGCTGTGTTCCATAGATCCATGGCTAGTCTGCAAAGGGGGTAGGAATGAGATCCCCCTTGCTTGTTTATGTACCACAACTGTGGTGTTGTCTGCCCATATTAGTAGTTGTCCTGGTTGTAGAAGATTCCTGAAAGCCATTAGAGCTTTCTGAATGGCTAACATTTCCTTTAAATTGATATGCAGGTGCTTCTGATCCTTTGTCCAAAGGCCCTGCAGACAGTTTCCCTGAAAATGGGCTCCCCAAGCATAATCCGAGGCGTCCGTGGTTAGAATCTGAGTGGCAGGAGGCAGACAGAAGGGTTTCCCTTTGTTTAGAGTACATGCCCTGGACCACCAAAGAAATTCCCTTTGAAGGCAAGGCAGGACAGAGATCAGTATATGTCTAAACTGTGGCAATGCTGAGACCATACACTTTTTAGGTACTACTGTATTTTCCTCATGTGTAGTCTTGCATATGGTACGAGAAGGATGCAGGAGGCCATGTAACCCAAAGCCTGCAGGAATCTCCTTGCAGATAGCTGAGTTAACGTTGCCAAGGTCTTGAAAGTTGAAGCCAGCTGTAATTGTTTTTCGGATGTCAGAAATGCCATCTGGGTTGTGGTGTTTAGAAGAGCATCCAGAAAAGTTATCTGTTGTGAGGGTGTCAAATTTGACTTTATGTTTACAGAGAATCCCAGGAACTTGAGGAGTTTCTGTACAAATTCTAGATGCTGGAGTAAGACATCCTTGCTGTCTGCTTGAATTAGACAATCGTCCAGATAAGGGTAAATTTGAATTCCCTTGAGTCTGCAGTAAGCTACTACTGGAGCCAGGCATTTGGTGAAGACCCTGGGCTCAGTAGACAATCCAAAGGGCAGCACAGAGAATTGAAAGTGCCTCGATCCGGCCTTGAACCGGAGGTATTTTCTGCGTTCCTGCCTGATGGGAATGTGTAAATATGCCTCCTTTAAATCCAAAGTCACCATCCATGCATTTTTGGACAGCATTGGAAGTAGCTGCTGTAGAGTAAGCATCTTGAATTTTGGAATCTCTAGAAAGGTGTTAAAGACTGACAGATCCAGAATGGGTCTCCATGAGTTTTGCTTCCTGGGGACTAGAATGAGCCTAGAGTAAAAACCCTGTCCCATCTCTGAAAGTGGAACCAATTCTATGGCTTTCATGGACGAAAGAGCTTCCACCTGGTTTAAGGCCTCTGTCTATTGATGTTTTGGAAGTTCTGGCCATCCGCTTGGCCTTGGCAGGGTATGAAAATGGAATTTGTAACCTCTTAAAACCACATCCAGAACCCACTTGTCTTGGGTTACAGGAGTCCAATTTTGATAAAAAAGAGAGTTTTCCTCAGAGAGGGGCTTCCAGGCAAGAAGTTCCTGCAGCCCAACAGAGGGAGTCATTGAATTTGTTTCCTATGAGTTTGTGACCTGTCCTCTCCTCCCCTAGGGGTGGAAGCAGTCCACTGTCTTGGTCTATAAGAAGCTTGTGTTTGAGGCCTTCCTCTGGAGCATCTATATCTACCCCTCTGAGGCCTGTCTGAAGTGGGAAAGGACCAATTTTTAGAACGCCAATTCCTGCTAAATCTTGGTGGCTGTACTTGTAAGAAATCTTTAACTGTTTGCATGGATTTCACCTTATCCTCCATCTTTTTAAATCACCTCTTCAGCTTTTGATCCAAACAAAACATTATGCTGAACAGGAGCATCCAATAATTTAGCTTTTACTTGTTCTGGCAAATTTTGTTCCTTTAACCATGCATGCCTTCTAATGACTGTGCCGGAGGCAGAAGCCCTACAAGAAGCCTCCAAGGCATCAAATCCACAGTGTAAACCATGCTTCCCAACTTGTTCAGTGGCATGCAATAAGTCATGTAATTCCTTATCTGCACAGGCAGAAATGGAAGTAAGCTTTTGTTTTAAAACAGACAAGAGAAATTGCTGGTATTTCAGCATATGAAACTGACAGTTTAAAGCCCTAATGGACAAAGTAGCAGAAGTGTACACTTTTTTGCCCCATCTTTCCAAAGATCTAGAATCCTTTTCAGTGGGAATGGGATTTTTGGCAGAAGCGGCCTTAACTCCCTTAGGACCCTGAGAAATGGTTTCAGGGTCAGCAGAAGGGTTCTTGTATAAAAACTGGTGGGAATCAGGAACCCTGTAATATCCATCAGGCTTAACAGGAGCAGGAGGAAGAGAATCAGGGGTTAAGTTAGCCTCCGAAAAAGCATCATCCACAATATCCAAAACAGGAGGAATAGCCAGGGGTCTACGCTGGGGGAGAAGAAGAAAATCCCTTAGCCTTTTCTTAGATTCCGAATACTCCTGTCGTTCCCAGTGGAAATGTTCCCTCATTTCATGTAAAGTTTCCCCAAAAAAGAGAAATCCTCAGGGGGAGAAGCTGAAGGAATGGATTCCTCAGCATCAGAATCCTCAAAAGGAGGGAAAGAAAATTCCTGGTCAGAAGAAGAAACTGAAGAAACAGAAGCCTGATCAGAGGAGTCATAATAAACTTCCTGCCTTGGCCTTTTATCTGGAAGGGGATGAGAACCCCTAATCATCATAGTAAGTAAATCCTCCGCCATCTTGAGTAACTGTTTCTGTGACTTGGGAGCCGGTTCAGAAGAGGCCTATGTTGCAGTCTTTGATTTAGAAGGAGTCTTTGCCTTTATTAGAAGCTGAGTAGGCCTGAAAACCCCTTCATAAGCCGGTACCTGCACAGCGGCTCTGGACCCATCCTAAGGAGCATTGTCCGAAGGTCCTGCAATAGAAATATTTAAAGGCCTGGTTGGCTCCTCATGAGAGTCCGTTTCGGCCATCGGTTCTGAAATGGCCGACAACAGGGGCTGCAAAAGCGCCTCACTGACTACGGCCGAACCTGAAGCTGGCTCCGCTTGTGCGCTATCATCAGATATGTACCTCGGAGGCCTGTCTTTATCCATGCGACGTTTGCGAACTCCGGTAGCCGGAACTGTATCAGACGACATTTTGTAGTTAAAGCGCCTACCGAAGTAATGAAAAGCAAAATCGTACCTTCGTTTAATTGTACATTGATTGAATCTAGCACAAAACCGACAACTAGCTACGTCGTGGTCAGGGCCTAAGCAAGGAATACAGTAAGAATGAAAATCCTTATGGAGGTATTTGCTTCCCACATGAAATACAATTATTAACTTTTTCTGACATCGGACTGGAGCAAGAAAAAGTTTCCCCAATGGGGTACTTAGCTTTGAGTGGAGAAGAAAGTCTTCGGACTGAAGTTTATCAGAAAAAATAGTCAGGAGTCAGCCGACCAGCACTTGCGAACTGCTATCACTGCACGGCAAGAAAGACTGGAGAAGATGGCGTCGGCTGTCAGCTTTTTACTCCTGGCGCTCTGACATCATGGAGCATGGTTGAACAGCCAACGCCGGACCCAGACTTTGGGACTCTGGCCGACCGAGGACTGCCTGCCGGCAGGGGAGAACCCTACAGTCATGACTGCAACAGTGAAACACGATGAACATCTTAGAAGATGTTTTACAAAAGCCAGATGTTGTAAGAGGATGTCCTTGCTTTCTGCTTGGATGAGGCAGTCATCCAGGTATGGGTATATTTGAATTCCTCTTTGTCTGCAGTATGCAATTACTGGTGCCAGGCATTTTGTGAATACCCTGGGCGCAGTAGATACGCCAAAGGGAAGTGCAGAGAAATGGTAATGGGTTGAACCTGCAATGAAACGGAGGTATCTTCTGCAACTTTGACAGGGACATGCAGGTATGCCTCCTTGAGGTCCAACGTTACTAGCCATGCTTTCTTGCCCAACATGGGAAGAAGCTGCAGTAGTGTTAGCATCTTGAATTTGGGTACTTGTAAGTAGGTGTTTAGAATTGAAAGGTCCAGAATTGGTCTCCAGGCATTGTCCTTTCTGGGAACTAGAAAGAGTCTTGAGTAAAATCCTTGGACTTGCTCTCGAGTAGGTACCAACTGAATGGCTCTCATGTCCATGAGAGCTGTAATTTGTTTTTGTGCCTCTGCCAATTGATTTTGTGGCAGGTTTGGCATTCCTCTTTTCAATGGCAAGGTGTGAAAATGGAATCTGTATCCTCGTGAAATTTTGTCTAGGACCCATTTGTCCTTTGTGACAATGTGCCAGTTGTCTGAAAAAAGTGCAAGTTTTCCTCCCAAGGGGGCTGCCAAGAGTGTTGCTTGGCCAGATGAGGTGCAAGTCATTTGAGTATGCCTTCTGGTAGTTTGGGACCTGTCTTCTCCTCCCTTCTGTGTTGCAGTGCCCCACTGTCGAGGTTTGTACTGGGCTTGTGGTTGTCCTCTGCCTCTTGGACGTCTGTATTTACCCCTCTGTGGTCTGTCGGCTGGAAAGGACCAATTTTTTTGTTGGCCAATCTCTGCTGAAGCGAGGGGGCTGTACCTGTAGAAAATCTTTGACTGTCTGCATAGATTTTGCCTTATCCTCCATTTTCTTTAAGACTTCTTCTGCTTTAACTCCAAAAAGAACATCATGCTGTAAGGGAGCATCTAGAAGCTTTGCTTTAACATAATCAGGCAGAGTTTGTTCCTTTAACCAAGCATGCCTACGTATAACAGACCCAGTGACAGCTGCTCTGCAGGAAGCCTCCAAAGAATCAATCCCACATTGTAAAGTATGTTTGCCCACCTGTTCAGTTGAGGGAGTGTGCTCATTTTTTGTTTTAAGTGAGACATTAGAAATTGCTGATATTTTAGCATGTGAAATTGGCAATTTAGTGCCCTCATAGCTAGAGTGGCTGAGGTGTAAACCTTTTTCCCCCCACATGTCTAGTGCTCTGGAGTCCCTTTCAGAGGGTACAGGATTTTTTGCCATAGAAGCCTTAGTCCCTTTGGGACCCTGGGAGATGGTCTCTGGATCAGCAACAGGGCTTTTATAAAGGAATTTGTGGGAATCAGGCACTCTGTCAGGTTTGGCTGGAGCAGGAGGCAGAGAATCTGGGTTCAAACTGGATTCTAAGTAAACATCATCCACAATGTCTAAAACTGGGGGGATGGCAAGTGGTCTGTGCTGGGGGAGTAAAAGAAATGGAGCCTTTTCTTTGAGTCAGAGTAGTCCTGACCTTCCCAGTGAAAATGTTCCCTCAGTGTGTAAAGTTTCCCCAAAGGAGTAGTCTTCAGGAGGAGAAGCTGAGGGAATAGAATCCTCAGCATCAGAATCTTCATAAGGGGAGAAGGAGTAATCTTGAGGAAATAGACACTTGTTCAGAGGAAGCATAATCTTCCTCTTGTCTAGGCCTTTTGTCGGGTGGGGGTTGGGAACCCCTGATTAAAGAGATCAAATCTTCAGCCATTTTGAGCATCTGTTTCTTAGGCTTGGGTTCTTAAACTGGAGACTGAAGTGCAGTCTTTTTAGGTTTAATAGGAGTCTTAATTTTAGGATACGTTTTTAAGTTGAGCGTCGTCGGTCTGAAGATGCCTTCAGAAACCGAAGGTGTTTCTGCAGCACCGACATCTTTATCAGCAGAGTCGTCGGTAGGGGCTAAACAAAATGGCTGCGTCGGCCTAATACTCTGTGCCAAAAGCTCCAAAGCGGTCTCAGGTTCCAGATCTGCGGTAGTCAGGGGCTGTGGAGCCTCACTGAAGACCGGAGACCGGACCAGCTGAGGCCTCGGAATCTGGCTTGGGTCTAGGCTGCCTGTCCTTATCCTTGCGTTTTTTGTGCACGCCGGTAGTCGGTTGCTCCGACGGCATAGTGTAGTTAAATTTTCTACTGAAGTAGTGTCGTGCGAAATCAAAGTGTCTTTTTATAGTACGCTTATTAAACCTAGCACAAAAACGACAACCAGTGACGTCGTAGTCTGGGCCTAGGCAAGGTATGCAGTAAGAATGAAAATCCTTATGAGGTATTTGCTTCCCACAAGAAATACAATTGAAAACTTTTTCCGACATCGGTCTGAGGCAAGAAAAGTTTTCCCAATGGGGTACTTAGCTTTATTGAAGACTTCGGATCTGAAATTCGACTTCGAAAATCTCAGGAGTCTGCCGACTGGCACTTGCAAACTGCTTCTGCTTCGGGCACCGCACGGCAAGAAAGACTGAAGAAAATGGCGTTGGATGCATTATATATACCCCTGGCGCACTGACGTCAGGGAAGAAGCGACAGCAACCGACGCCGGACCAAGACTTTGGAACTCCGGCCGACTGCAGGACCGCCTGACGACAGGATAACCCAAGTGTGATGACTGCAGCAGGGTAACACGATGAACATCCAGGACTGCAACAGTGAATACACTCTAGCATCTACATTTATGGTAAGTGTACACAACTGCACTATGTTCATCATGTTTCACTGCTGCAGTCCTAACAAATGGGCTGATTACCAAAGCCCAGAAAAAAAAGGGGGAGGAAACAACAGCATCAAGGGTTGGAGATAATGCCCTGCAACACCATAGTGGCAAACCCTGCCCTGGCTCTGGAAAACAGAGGCAAATTATAATGCTTTGTGAAAATGTGAACAAAAGACCATGTGGCAGCTTCCAAAATGTCTTTAGTAGGGACACCCCATAGAAAGGCTGCAGAAGTGGAAGCCGCTCTAGTAGAGTGGGTCCTAACCCTCTGAGGCGGAGCTTTGCCATGAAAGGAATAGCAAAAGGTAATGCAATGTGCAATCCATTTAGAAATGGTTTGCTTAGAAATAGCCTTGCCCTGGGCTCCAGGGACAAAACTGACCAATAACTGTGCTGATTTCCGAAGGTCCTTAGTCCTGTCCAGGTAAAACCTGAGCTGTCTGTGCACATCAAGAGAATGTAGGATCCTTTCACCTCTATTGCAAGGATTAGATAAGAAGGTAGGAAGGTGTATGGACTGATTAAGAGTCAGGCTGGAAACCACCTTAGACAAAGGAGAGATGAGTCCTCAGAGAGACTATCTGCATGGAAAATAAGAAAAGGCTCCACAGCCAAAGCTTGCAGCTCCGAAACCCTCCTTGCTGAAGTTATAGCAAAGAGGAAGATAGTCTTCCAAGAGAGAAACTTTAAATCTGTAGAGGCAGCTCCAAAAGGAGGAAAAATGAGTTTCTCCAGAACAAAGATAAGATCCCAGGCTGGAGTAGGTGCTCTTCTAGAAGGTTTTAAATTGCAAGCACCTCTGAGAAACCTTTTCATCAGGGGATGAGAGAAAATGGGCTGTTCAAGAGAACAATGAGCAGAGATGGCTGAAGCATGAATCTTGATAGAGAAAAAATAAAGACCACCCTGAAGCAAATCAGCCACATATTCCAGGATCAGAGCAAGGGTAGGTTGAGAAGACTCCCCTCTAGCTTGCATCCATTGAGAGAACCTTTCCCATTTGGCAGCATAGGATTTCCTAGTGCTAGGCCTCCTGGCCTCCCTCCGTATGTCAACCACCTGTTGGGAAAGGGAGGAAGAAAGGGAAGGAGTCATACAATGAGCCATGCTGCCAGATGGACAGACTGAAGATGAGGATGTAGAAGGTTTCCCCTTTCCTGAACCAAAAGATATGGCTTCAGAGGAAGATGCCAAGGAGGAAGATGGGAGAGACTGTGAAACAGCAGATACCAATGCTGTCTGGGCCAGTCCGGAGCTATGAGAATAGTCCTTAGACGTTCGTCCCTGTTTTTCACTAATACTGTGGGAAGAAGAGGAAGAGGAGGGAAGGCGTACACCGACAGCAACGTTCAAGGGAAGGACAGAGCGTCCACTTTCCAGGCTCTGCTGTGCTGCTGTCTGGTACAAAAGAGAGTTAGCAGATGGCTGTCTGGGGAGAAGAAAAGATCCACCTGAGGAGTGCCCAAACACTGAATGATTGAATGACTGCTCTGTTCAGCTGCCACTCGTGAGGATCCAGGGTTTGCCTGCTCAACTGGTCAGTCAAAACACTGAGCCTTCCAGGAAGAAATTGAGCTAGGAGATGCAGGTCCAGGGATGCTGCCATGGACCAAAGATTCATGCTTTGCCTGCACAGGGGGCAAGAGTGAGTCCCTCCCTGCTTGTAGATGTACCACATGACCATGGTGTTGTCTATCCTGACAAGCAGAGTTCCTGGAGAAAGAAGATGCTTGGAAGCTAGTAAGGCCTGCTGAACTGCCATCAACTCCTTCAGATTTATGTGCAGGTGCATCTGCTTGGAGTTCCAACATCCCTGTATGCATCTGCCATCCAGATGTGCTCCCCAGCCGTAGTCCGATGCGTCTGTAGTCAGAACTTGAGTGGCAAGAGGTGTCCGAAAAGGCATGCCTTTCTTTTGCAGACAGGCTGTTGCCCACCATAGAAACTCCACCTGCAAAGATGGAAGCAGAGGAATCATCATATCCAGGTCCTGTGTGTGTTGACACCAAATGTTCTTGAGGTACCACTGCAATTTCCTCATATGCAGTCTTGCATATGGAATTATGAGAATACAAGATGCCATGAATCCCAGAGCTTGCAGGTATTTCCCTGCAGGGAGCTGGGACAGGCTTGCCAAGTCCTTGAAGTAAACTGAAAGAGCTGTCTGCTTCTCCTGGGTGAGATATATCATCTGGGCGGCTGTGTTCAGACTCGCTTCCAGGAATGTTATCTCCTTGGATGGTACCATTTTCAATTTTTCCACACAGTGTGCAACCCAGGGAAGAGAGAAGAGTCTTTACGAATTCTAGATCCTTTAATAGCTGTTCCTAAGAACTTGCTTGAATCAGACAGACAGTCGCCCAAGTATGGGTAAATCTGAATTTTCTTCTGCCTGCAAAAAGCAATGACTGGAGCCAGGCACTTTTTGAAGACTCAGAGCAGTAGATAAGCCAAAGGGCAGCACTGAGAATTGGTAATGTTGCTCGCCCACTCCGCAACAAAGGTACTGCTTGCAACTTTTCCTGATAGGAATGTGCAGATAAGCCTCTGAGATCCAAGGTTACCAGCCAGGAATCCTCTTCTAGCAGTGGTAGCAACTGATGCAAAGTGAGCATTTTGAACTTTGGAATTACTAGAAAAAAGTTCAGAATGGAAATATCCAGGATAGGACGTGCCTTCTTTTTTTGGAACTAAGAAAAGCCTGGAATAAAAGCCCTGGCCTACCTGCTGAGCAGGAACCGATTCTATTGCTCCCAGATGAGCCAGAGACAAAATTTGTTTTTCTACTTTTGTCCTTCAGTTTGGAGGGATGTCAGGGAATCCCCCTTGGGGTGCGGAAAGAAACTTGTGCCCTAGGGGACACCGTTCTGAGCACCCATTTGTCTGTGATAGTGGCCCAGCCATCTGCAAAAAGGGCCAACCTTCCCCCTACAGGACTCTCCCGGCAAGCAAGAACAGGCAGAAGTTGTAAAAAAGTAATTGAGTGTGTTTTGATTGAGATGCAGGCTTGGAGCTTCCCCCTTTAGAAGTGAAATCCTACCAATGCCTACAACTTTGAGGGGTAGGCCCCGCCCCCTAGAAGATTAGTAACCTCTAGTCCTGGAACGGTTCTATCGGCTGGTATCAGGAAAGGTCCAACTCTTGGAAGGGTAATTCCTGCTATAGCTAGGGGGTTGAACTTGCTGAAAAGCCTTAACAGTTTGCATGGACTTGGCCTTATCCTCCATCTTCTTTAGTACCTCCTCTGCTTTGCTGCCAAAAAGACTGTCTTTATGCAAAGGTACATCCAAAAGCTTAGCCTTGACAGTTCTGGAAGAGGCTGCTCACTGAGCCAAGCATGCCTTGTAATAACAGATTCAATAGCCGCAGCCCTGCTGGAGGCCTCAAGAATGTCAAAACCACAATGCAAAAAATTATTTTTAACCAGACTGACGGAATTCAGTAAATCCTGCATGTCTTCACTCTCTGCCAAAAGAGGTACACTTGCTATCCTAGACAACCTCCCAAGGTGTGCTGCTGGTACTTCAGCATATGAAAAAGACAATTGATAGCCCTAATAGCTAGGGTGGAAGAGGTATAAACCTTCTTGCCCCACCTATCTAGGTTCCTAGACTCCCTGTCAGAGGAAATAGGACTGCTGGCAACAGTGGCCTTAACTCCTTTAGGGCCCTGAGAAATAACCTCTTGATCTGCCAACGGATTCCTGAAAAGAAAACGATGAGAATCAGGGACTCTGTAGTACCTGTCAGGTTGCCTGGGAGCAGGAGGAACCAAATTTCGAGACTAGGAATTTTCCAGAAAAACATCAACAACTTCCAACATGGGGGGAACAGCAAGAGGCTTATGCTGAGGTAAATCCAAAAACTCTCTAATCCGTTTCTCGGATTGGGGATAATCCTGACTTCCCATTTAAAATGTTCTGAGTATTTAAAGTATCACCAAAAGAGAAATCCTCTGGAAGAGAGGCTGAAGGGATGGACTCCTCTGCATCTGAATCCTCAAAAGGAGAAAGACTGAAAAAATTCCTCTTCATCATCAGAAATGCTGGAAGGATCAGAAACTGAGCAGGACAAAGCCTCAGGGGGAAAATCCCTACTTGTTTTAGGAGGAGGAGGCTGAGAACCCCAAATAAGAGAGTCAACAAATCGTTAGCCATTTTAACCATTTGGGACCGAGGGGAATGAGAAGAAGCTGGAGCCTGCCTTTTCACAGGATTATGAATGGAAGATTTACCTGCCAGCCTGAAGGACTCGGGAGGCCTGGCAACCGCCAAAGTTGCAGCAGAGGTTAAAGAAAGAAGTTTGCTGTCAGAAAGCAAAACTGAGGCCTCTGACACCGGAGTCATCTTAGCGGCTCTGGCACCAGAAGGAAGGCAAAACGGAGGCAGAAGGCCTAAGGGACTCAGACTCAATCAAAGCCTGCAGTTGTACATCTGCAGTCTGCAGGGACAGCAAAGGTGTCTCACTGGCTACCGCCTGACTGACTACCAACTTAACCTCCGAGGACTTAGCTTTATGAGTCTTGTCGCGGTCCTTATCCTTGCGTTTCTTCAGAACATCCGAAACCTGAAGACCGGCGGACGCCATACCAACAAATCTAGGCCAAACACCAAAATGCCTAGCCAAAATCTTAGCCCGATGACAGATATTACACGGATTAAAGGAGGCACAGAGATCACACTTGGGAACGTCGTGGTCAAGGCCTAAACAAATAATGCAATAGGAATGAAAATCTCTTTGGGGAATCTGCTTTCCATAGGCAAGGCAATTAACTTTTTCTGACATTCGTTAAGGCAAGAAAAGAGGATCCCCAATGGGGTACATGGCTGTAGTAGACTTCAACTCCTGTAGTTGGAAACCAACAAAGGTAAACTGCCGATTGGCACTCGTGCATGAAAAGCTTCTGCTTCGGGCTCCGTGGCAAGGAAGACTGAGGAAGTGACCTCGGCTGCCTCCTTTTGTATTCAGACGCCCTGACATCCTTTACAACCATCGGCAACTGATGTCATTTTTACTTACCTTTGGTATTCTGGCCGACTGAGGGCTACCGGGAGCCGGAAAACCCCATTTGTTAGGACTGCAATGGTGAAATAAGATGATCATCATTACCGTTTACCCTTAAAATAAGCCAACCATTAAATATTTGTAGAAAAGCAATAGTTTTAAACAGTTACTTTCCAAAAGGAATCTTGACTCTCTAAATTAGTGAGACTGTATCAACCACCTTATACTCATCTAGGCGTTTCATTTGCATGAACAGATTTCATGCTACCATCATCTCCAATTTGTCACTTTTTATTTGCATGAACATTCAAAACAGCCTGACATTTTCCATGATGTTTCACTATTAATCATGGGGTTACATGGGATATTTTCCTACAACAAAAACATGCCCACTATTATTTCTATTACGCAACTGCAAGTGCACTTTATGTTGAAATGGAAACGCATCCTTGGCAACTGTTTCATTGACATAGTCAGCACAAAGTCCAAAGACAAGTCTCAAAATGTCTGTTTTCTAACGGCCTTGTTTCTATTCTGTCAAAACATAAGAGATCATTTAATGGCAGTGTCCATTTTTTTATATGGATGACATGCAGTTATGTTGCCAAAGAGGCATTGTTAAACCAGACTAAACAGACTTGCATTTGATTGTCAATAACAAAAATCAGAATTACCTTTTTGCGATTACAGCAGTACGTACTCATAAGAACGTGACAGATGTACCAATATACATAGTAGTAGTTGCAGAAGCAGCAGTCATTTCTGAAATGTCTGAGAAAGAATATTTACCCAGCCCTATGGTGTACAGGAATAAAGCCCTACTTGTGTCCCAAACAGCCTCATACTTGTGTTCCGGACAATCCAGGTTTCATTAGCAGTACAAATGGAGGACCCTGGCAGGGGGCATATGGAAGCATCCGACTCCAGCTCAGGCATTCTGAGGGTGGGGTAGAAAACGGCTTTGTTTTATTGCACTGGGAAAGCCTACAAGAATGTAGGTGCATCACCTGCAGCAGCACTTACCCAAGACCATACTACTCTATGCTGAGCTGCTTATGCAGAGGGATGGTATGTGTGGTAGCAACAACGTGTGCGCATACAAGCATTGAACGTATTGACGACATATGGTAGCATGAGTGAATTAGGGTCGCTCCTCATGGACATCAGTTCTAGTATGCTACACCCTTGTCTAGAACAGCCAGGTGGGGTAACTGGACGAAAAATAAAAACAAAACTTAACTGAAGTTATTTATGGTATGAAATGGAACTTGTAGACCTTATAATAGCTAGCCTAAATGGGTGTTCTAGGAGGCGCTTAAATATAGAGGCTATCCCACATGCTTTCGGCTTGGTGAATTGAGTTTGATCCTCCTGTTAACATGCCTTTCTGCTCAAACTTGTAAGGTTAAGTACAAAGAATGCGGTACTAGACCTCAATGAAATAAGTAGCACTGGAAATCCAAAGGAAAGTTTTTTGTTACTTGCTGAGTTCAGAGATGCTTCTTTATAATGGAAGGTGCACAGGAAAAAAAATTTATTACAAGCAACTGGGTGATTACCGAGGAGGTTGAAGAATATGAACACTAGCAGACGGTGGTGCGTAATAAGAAAAGTGCAACGTCTGCACTTGTTTTTCACTACTGCTAAGTTCTAAATGGTGAAGTGTCAAAAGTCAGTTCGTCTCTCAGGTAAGGTGCTTGCAGAGGTACTTTGGCAAGAGTTTTGTCATTACAGAACAGGTGGTATGCAATTAAAAGACAACCATCAACAAAAACTGACAAGTGTTCTTTTGACCATATTTTGACTCCCCATAACATAGCACCATAATAGCCTTCCTTTTCTTTCAGTACTGTCACTCCACTTAGAATACAATTATTCAGCATCAATAGCGTCTCTGTGTCAACATGGAAACAGTCATTGGAGTTTCATTTACTGTAAGTTTTTAAACATTTATGGTCCTTTTCATATTCTAGATAGAAACTGTCACGATAATATTTTAATGCTGTGAAACCTCACATTACTTCAGTTGCATGTTACTGGTTCCAAATCACTCTAGTTTCTGGCAAAGTTAAGATTCTTTTTCATTTCTGACCATACTGCTCAGTTACCTGTGACCAATGTACAGTGACAAAAGCTTTTACCATCTCCCACATTAAATACAGGATGCTGTGACAAGTTGTAAAGGAAAATCTGAGAATTTAAAGAACGAAAAAAATGTGTGCAAAAAGACTGAGGTTTTCTATTACGCAACTGCAACTGAATAATAAAAAACACAACAAACTTGGAAAGCAGTATGACTGATCAAGCTGAAGTGGTCAAAATGAATCAACTGCCCGGAGAAGGATGGTTCTAAGTTTTATAACTACCAACTGGGCGAAAATGCAATGTTATAATCCTTTCTTGCCGCAACCACATGGTTCTTCTGTCCTATAATGAAATGGCATTGCATGACAATTTCTTCCTTTTTTTTTTTTTGTAATTTGCTCTACTTCCTGTATTTGCTACCATGCAGGAGTGATTCACGAATACCGCTCCAATTTACAGAGCCTCTAGTTACAAAATAAACTTATTGTGAGAGGGTTTTGTTGCTTACTCACTCACTTAATAATGAGAGGGTATCTAGTACATTTCGTTCCTGACTCAACTGACTAATCCTTAGGAAGATGACATCATACCAGTGTTGTCACTTAAGTACAGACTTGTTAATATCCATTATCTTACAAGTAAGATAACAGGAATTTTAACAGCAAGTGAATACAAGGCTGAGCAGAGCTTAACGTTTCATTCTTTTGCTATACAACTCAGAAAGAAGTCTTAGATCAAGGCATTCCTTGTCTTTGGGACCACACCTAGGATTTGGCAGTTGTATGCAAGGTGGGTTACAACACACCTGGAAGGTATACATAAGAAGAATCTGTAGGTAATTAGGTAGTGTATAAATCCAGAAAAGTATAAGCAAGAAGCTTGTAGATTATAAAGCATTTGTGGATTCTAATGAAGCAGCTGGCATGCGGTAAATTAAAGACGTGGCCCATTATAGTGATAAATTACTCAGTGACATACTTGTAAAAAAAAAATTACAAAAACAGATGCAACATTCACTCGCTAACCTGGTAACTGAAAAGATACACATCACATCAAGTGCATGCATATGCATACACCCCCCCCCCCCCCAAAAAAAAATATTTTTCAATATCCACATGCCTAGAAATCACAAAACAAACATTTCTATTAAGGTTATATAATCAACTCATACAGATTGCTCTTATCTTAGGACAAGCACTGCTCAGGACTCAACTGCACAAAATCTCATCTCACACCACACACACCTACCTCGGATACTTTCCATACAGCCCATAGCAAATGCACCTGACATGCAGTTTAAACAATTCCAAGCATTAATTCCATCCTCAACTTCTACATGTGAAGACATGTACAATGTAAACATACTTCACTAGTGGAAACCTACCACAGCCCCTGCTGCACACAACTGATCACTCACTGTAGTACATGCCGCACGGTACTACCCTTACAGCCTACACATGCTTCTTGTCACTCGCCCAACACCAGTCTATCGATCACACAGTCAAAAAATAAATTACACAAGTGCTTGCAAACTCACATCGCTAAACAAACTTCCCCATATTTAGACCTGCACACACCAGGTCACAGAAAATCTATCCACATGCATATCCCACTGGTGTACCTGGCAATACTTACAGTATCAAGCACTTCAGAGAAAGCTGTACCTCCCAAAGTGACTCCCTATTCACGCACACCCAGCTACTGATTATAAACACTCAAGTATCCATGTTCAAACACTCTCTTATCCAACAGATGACATGAAAGCAAGAAATAAGACTCTCTAAAACACTTCAATGTCTGGCATTACTCACTGACTGGAATACTCCGTGACTACCAACATTTTACAAGATACACGGCAAAAAATCAGGGATGATCTGCAAATTTCTGAGCAGATGAGAGGGGCACACTCAACTGCCACAATGTAGGCATAGTAATAGGATTTTGGCCCACAGATGTATAGTCTTGATTTTCTTAGACTTGCAGAGTTTCAGATCTATTTATGGGTATATGTATGTACACAGCTAGTGTCTCTCATCTTAAAGATAAGCATATCTAAAAGCAATCACCACTAACACTATGGAATCTACTATCTGAAAAGCTTCTATTCTGAAAAACAACACGTTCCTCTGTTGACGGACCATATGGTTTTTAATGCTAACATGCTATGACCATCTAGTTATCTAATTATTTAATCAGGGTAATCACACATTTCTTCTTCTTCCGGCTGCTCCCGTTAGGTGTTTGCCTTTTCAGCATCAAATGTTAGGCATGAGATTATAAAAAAAAAAATTCTCCATGCATGAACATTATTAATTCTTCACACAATACTCTGGGAGTAAAATAAACTTTTAGGCAAACATTCATCTCTCCACCATATATCAGGAATGAGGGTCACAGCATAAGCATTTTGAAAAGGTCTCCTAAAAACAACACAACAGAAGTCATGATCATCTTTCGGCATTTTCCCGGTTAGGGGTCACCACAGCGAATTACCTGTCTGCTCATGATTGGCAGTGGAGTTTTACAGTGTTGAGTTGCCAACCGACGCCCAAACTTCCACAGAAGGCACTCACACCTAGGGCCAATTTAGAGTATCCAACCACCTGCAGCATGTATTTGGGATGTGGGAGGAAATCGGAGCACCCGGAGGAAACACACACAACCACAGGGAGGACATGCAGAATCCACACAGAAGGCACCACAGCAGAGAATCGAAAAGGAGAACCTCTTGCTGTGAGGCGACAATGCTAACCCACTGCACCACCGTGGCCGCCCTGTGCTGGTATTTTGGCAAATGTAACCTTTTCAGTTTTTCCACGTCTAGTTGCTTCACAAACCAATATGCAACTTTCAGAGCTTTGTAACACCAGAATTATTACTCAAATCCATGAAAACACATTTGGTCACAGAGTGAAAACACTGCAAAATATGCTGCCTACCTTCACAATGTAGTATAAAAAATACTACACTAGGCTGAAACTTAAATCTGCCTGATTTTTAATTTAACACGCACAGCCTAATATAAAGCACTGAACATGACCTTAGGAAATGGCTCCATCCAGTCATATAGATTTTTGTTTTCTCAAACAAATAATGTAATGGTCAGAAGAGATGAACAAGCCAACATAGGTTCATAGGTAGGTATTAGGCCAAGGGCCTACGTAAGCCTAGCCAGCAAGATTCCATAGCTTACTCCACCCAAGAAAGTTATTTTCCTGTGCCACTGTCGAGCAGACACACAGACTTGATCCCCGGGGTGTATTTCCTATTTTTTTTTTTTTTTTGAGGGGGGGGGGTACTGCATGACCCACATACCCACTGCTTAAGTAAATGTGAATTTTTTTTTTTGCCATATCAGAAGCATATACACATCCTAAGGCTATGTGATCTTAGACCAGACACTATGCATAAAAGGTACGGGTGTAGGGATTTGCAACCCCTCCACAAGATGTGCACTTGGTGGACAAGTGGATCTCAGACTTGGTCCCTTACAAAAGGGCAATAAAAAAATAGTCCCCTACTGAACAGGACATACCTTAGTGAAGTGCACATGCCAACAACTTGTACTATCCAACACATGGACATTAACTACAGGCCATTCAGAGAAGAATGTCTGTAAAGAGTACAGAACAAGAGCGTCGAGTCCTTTCACTAAGCTATGAATCCAAGATTTACAAGTACTGGTCTTTCCAGGCTTGTTAGTTGTTGCTGAAGCACCTACCAAGGGGAGAAAACGCTGAGAGGAGAAAGGAGCCACCTTTGAGATTTTAAGTATTTTCTTCTTTTTTTGTTAAGAATTACTGCTTTGCCGCCTACTTTTCGGCATTTTCCAGCTAGCTAAAGTTTATATCTGTATTAGAAACGATATTTAGAACACATCTAGAGCCCAATTACTGCATTTCCTGTGTTGCACAATTTAAAATAGTTTTTTTCTCTTAAAAACTGCATTTTACCTGACTTTAGCCTAGCACTCAAGTGTGGGGTCATTTATTGCACTGTTGTGATTATTTTGCTACTTGTGCATTTCTGCTACCTTTAAACTAAAACAAAAAAGAAAAAAAAAATCTTGCTTTTTTCCCCACTTTCTGAAATTTAAGAAAGTTCAGTTACAGATTTGCTGTTATGAACTGTTTGTAAGTTTCTTGGAGGCTAGTGCTTGTTTGGGCTAAAGGGAAGTCTCTGTGTTCACCAGTGGCAGTGGTTAACACTGAACAGCCTGCCTGTCCCTGTAGGAGTGGTTACTGCCTAGAAGCTGTAGTTTTACTGGCCATTTTGGGTCAATTCTAAACTCCTTGATCTCCATCTCTTAAAACCCTGCAACCCTCTTAGCGCGGTGTTGTGCACAGAGCAGCGTCGGGCAGCACCGCTTAAACAAGTTTAAACTATTCCCGGCTGCAAAGTCTACTCTTCACTTTTTCCCTTAGAACTGCTCTAAATCTCAAATTAAGCACTCTATTCTCATTCTAAAGCCCTGCACTTGCTTGTACAAGTAATCTCACAGGTAAACACAAACTAAAGCACTACTTCCTCTTATACTCCTTCAAAGCACTTGCTCCCTATTGGTTCTTTCTGATCAGTCAATACGTAGTTCCCTACATTATTCAGGCATGTCCAAAGGTCAGTTTTGAGTTTACTCTCCAGTCCAACTGGTGAATCTGGGAATCTTGAGGCAATGTTACAACTGCCTTATGTATACAGACCACCCTCTCCTCCTCCCAACAAGCTCAAATATATGTGAGAGATGCAATTATATAGCCAAACTGGAGGCTAAGCTCTCTCAACCCAGTACTGGCACAGCCTGTCAGGAGGAGAAGGTAACCACACACACACCACAAATCCAGTCTCACATAGACCTATCGCATCAGCAAACCACACACACACACACACACACACACACACACACACACACACACACACACACACACACACACACACACACACACACACACACACACACACACACACACACACACACACACACACACACACACACACACACACACACACACACACACACACTCTGAGGCTCTAAATAAAAATCTGCCTAAGCAGCAGAGACCTCCAAATCAGACATCCAAGCAACACCTACCACGAAACAATATCCACGTAGCACATAGCTCACAGTCAAGTGTGCCACACAGTCACAGCCCTTAAGGCTAAACAACACACCTAATACACTTGTAATAGGTGACTATTGTCAGACACACTGACGTCCCCACTCACTAGGCTGAGCAAGGAGAAGATCACTGTAAGCTGCCTGTCGGGTGCCAGGATCTGCCACATAACACAAGCACTCGGGTCACTGCAAAGCAAGTACAAGTATGACTCAGTCATTGTCCATGCTGGTATGAATGACCTGAGACGTACCTCCCTGGACTACATGAAAAAAGACGCACAGAAGCTCTTTGATCATGTAGCCCAGGCCGGTATGACCCTGACATTGGGTAGCATCTTGCACTCACCAAGAATGATGCCACAGTATAAAGACAAAATGATCAATTTTAACAACTGGCTAAAGTATTGGCATCATTCAAAGGGGATCCAGTGTCTGTCAGCCTGGGATGACATGTTCGACAAGCCACATTGCTTCGCTAGGGACGGCTTGCAGTCACCCCTGGGTTTTCGAATACTGGCTAAGGCTCTTACCTCCCTCATAGTACCTTTTTCAGGCAATGCTCAAAAGACAAACCCACCCCCAGACAACACAAAGCCCCATAGACAACACAAAGAAAAAAAAAACTAAGGGTAATGCTGCTCAACGCCAGAAGTCTAAACCTCAAGATGTATGCACTTGAGACTCTCCTCAGTATAGAGAATATCGATATCTGTGCAGTAACAGAAACCTGATTCAAGGCTCCTGAGAGCACCCCAGCACTACCAGGCTATACTTCATACCATGCTTTCCGGCCCAAAAACTCGGACCGAACCACAAAAGGAGGGGGGAGTATCCATATTTATCAAAGATACCCAACACCTCCAGGCTAGTGGCACTGCACGAAGCTTCGGAGACCATCCATGTGCAAACAACAGTGGGCAAAACTGCCTTCCAGTTTGTAGCCTGCTACAGACCACCCTCCCAAACACAGAAACCTCACTCAGCTTTCCTGAGAACACTGGAGAATATGAAGGTCTCTCCAAACACTATTATATTGGGTGACTTCAACTACCCAAACACTGATTGGGAAAATTACAAGCCCAAACACCCTCGCCCAACGGTTCCTAGAATTTATAAACTCAAATGCTATGGAACAACTGGTCACCACTCCAAGAGGGGAAAACATACTGGACCTGGTCATCACCAACATGGGGTGCCTGTTTCACACCAGAGGTATACCCCTCATTGGTAAGATCAGACCATAAACAAATCTCACTGGACATCCATATAACGTCCCCAGCCCTAGCCAAGAAAACCACTGTGAAGAACTTCTCAAAAGCAAACTTCACACTTCTAAAAACTGAGGTGGAATCCTTCAAAGCCCCCAAGCCAGTGGACAATACGGTCCAAAATGCAGAATCCATTACAAAAGCATTCTATGGACACCTACAGGAATGCATGGAGCATGCTATCCCAAATAAAACCAAGACTCACTCCTCCAAAGGCAGGAGACCTGTCTGGTGGACCCCAGCCATAAATAAGCTATACAACAGAAGGAGAAAGCTACTACAGGACAGAGCAAAATCCCAAAAAGGGAAGGCATCACTGATCAGTACTAGCAAGAAACTATGATCCCTCAAAATCTTCTAAGGCCAGCTTTGAAAGAAAAATAGCACAAGACACTAAAGATAATCACAAGGCCTTCTTTAGTTAAGTCAGAAACCTGGAAGGCAACTCCCAGATATGCTCTGAGTTAGTGCAAAATGACAGGAAAACTCAATAACAAGGAAAGTACCCTAGACTGGATACTCGTCAATACTCATCTTCAATCTTATAAATCAGACACTTTTTGCCTGATGACCTAAGTGACCAGTGTCTCACCTATGTAACCAAGCTCAAAATAGACTGCTCCTACCAACCCAAATTTAGAACACTAACAAGAATTTTATTCTCATCAAGTTTCAAAATTAACTTAAGGCATGCAACTGGTCAGTACTAAAAAGTCTCCCCCTTGAAGAAGCAGTAGCATACTTTAACACCAAAATCCTTGCTATTCTTAACTCCCATGCTCCCAGTCGCTCTATTAGAACCAAAGTTAATATTGCACCGTGGCTTTCTAAAGATACCAAAACCAAAATTTCACTCAGAAACAAAGCATGGGCCACCTACCAAAAAACAAAACCCCTACTTGATCAACTAAGATTCAGACAGCTAAGGAATGACACCAAAAAATCCATAACCTTAGACAAAAAGAACCACAGTTACCCACCAGCTGCTGCAAAAACACCGAAACAAACCTCAAAAGTTCTGGGCAGGAATAAAACTACCTCACCTAGGCCAAACCACCACTCCACCCCCCTCAGCTTCCCAACAAAAATCCCCAGTAGACATTGCTAATAACTTCAACAGCTTCTTCAGAGACTATCCAGTCTCTTGCCAGCCAACTCTCTTCCCATGGCTCCAATTCTAATGTAGCCACACCCAGTACCCAAATATACTTTACGTTCCAACTCAACTTATTCATGCCATACTTAAGAAACTAAGACCCACCACCCTGGCTGCTGACCTCCTCCCAGCAGACTATCTGCAAAAGGCTGCTGATACCATAGCTTACCCAATCTCGATCTTTAACGGAGCTGTATCTGAAGCTACTGTACCCACTATATGGAAAATCTCCCATGTCATACCTCTACATAAAGGAGGTAGTTCCACTGAACTGTCAAACTTTAGACCCATACTTATTCTGTCACCTCTAGCTAAAATTATGGAGAAGTATGTACACATACAGCTCATGCACTACCTCATACAGAACAAGCTGTTGTCCAACTTTCAGCATGGCTTTAAGCCACTCCACAGTACTACTTCTGCCCTCCTCTCTTTCTCCAATGTAATTAACCCCAACAGCAATAATAAACTATCCTCCGCACTCTTTCTAGATCTATCCAAGGCTTTTGAGATGGTTGACCACAAAATGCTTATATATACCTTGAAGGCCTTCTCCTTAAACAACCATGCACTCCAATTGTTTCAATCCTACCTGCAGGGCAAGCAACAGGCAGTCCTATGGCAGGACAAGCTATCAACTCGCCCAACCATCACATTAGGAGTCCCCCTTTTCTCCATCTTTATCAACGACATTCATTCAGTCATCCCAGATGCTACCTGCATTCAATATGCAGATGACTCCACCTTGATTTGTTCCGATACCTCACCAGCTACTTTATTCACACTAACCCAAATTACCTTCAGTACAATGGAAATATGGCTCTCCAATTAACATCTAATCCTAAACCCCAACAAAACTAAGTTGCTCCTCTTCTCCCCCACATGCAGGACCCCCCTGCCAGCCTTCAACATAACTGCTAACAATGGCACTATCATCTCCCCAGAAGCCCAAATTAAACTACTGGGTGCCATAGTTGATAACAACCTATCAAAACCATTAATAAAAAACGTGGTTCTCTTTACAGAATCAAACCTTTCCTTACCCCACTTGCTAGAACTGCAATTGCCCGTTCCCATCTGCTATCAACTCTTCTCTATGACTCACCTCCATTCTCAAACTTAAACAAAACCGATCTTAATAAACTGTCATCCTGCTATAACCATACTGCCAGATTTGCCACTGGCACAGCCTACCGGACACACCACTGTCACAACCTAAATCTCCTAGGATGGCTTGAAATGCCAAGCCTACTGCAGTTCAACCAGCTAATAGTGGCACAAAGTCCTTTACCAACCAGAAAATACACCTGCACTAAGAAGTATTATCAGACCTTGCACCAGCACCCAGCCACTGCAATCATCCACTAGACTCCTAGTTCAAACATACAAATCCAACTACTCAGCTGGGGACTCTGTTGGAAAAATATGGAACAGACTCCCAGCTGACTTGACCCTAGAACCCTCACTAACTTAATTCAAAAACAAACTCTATAAATACTTCAAAACTCATTGGTTATATCCTTGCACTAACCCAGACTAGTAACCTCTCTATTTCTTAAGTGCCTTACCCTCAACTACTTCTAACTTTTTTCTACCACTCCATTTCAAGAAGGGTAAATTGTATAACTGCTGCTCAGTGTGTCTTAAACCTGAACGTAATGTTATGTATGTTTAACTTTGAAAATAATGTTATGTTTTGTAAAGTGTTTTATAATAAGTACTGTGTGTGCTAAATGCTGGTATTGCGACTGTAATCAGCTTGAAACTAGCATTTACTAAATGTTCAATGTGTATTACTACCTTGGAGCTTTTCTCCCCTGGCCTCCGCTAAAAATGGACATGTATCCAGTCGGACTATCCCGGTCAATAAATGTAAAATAAATAATCTTTAAACAAGCAGCATTACACAGCATCAGCAAAGCAACATGCAACGCACACAGCTTTGGTGCAGAAGGTTGTAGGCTCTACTTCCACACCAGGTATACTATATTGCAGTGTCAGCAATCCACCCAAGGGGGTGCTGTACACCAGAGTATGCCTTCCTTTACAGGAGATGTTGGACTGAGGCCCCATCTGCTTGACTTGATGGTAGATTAGTTGGAAGTAAAACACCCCATGGCACCTATCAATAAGAGTATGGGAATTCTCCAGTGCTCTGGCCAAAAATTCTCCTAATACAATATCTTGGGACTCCACTAAAGAGAGGCCGTTAATCTAATGGTACTAACCCAGTCAAAGAAGAATAAAATAAATATAATAACCAAATGAAATGGGTAAGCCGGTTACAAAAGTACCGCTGACTTTGTGAACACGTCACTTTCCACTTGTTTTAGCATTCATGTATTGTGAAATAACAAATCTGACCGATTGCTGCAGATTGTTTTTCCTGTAAACTGCAGAACTGAGAACTGACCATCAGCAACTATCAGCAACTATTAACTATTAAAGCACAAAAAAAATAGCAATCATATATGGCCAAGAGCATTTTTCTTTCGCTAGTCCAGTTTATTTCAGGAGGTACAACAAGAGGTTGAGGCACCCACAATGCAGTGTGTGTTTAATACGTTCGGATTACTGGAGACTGGAAATACTGCATAGCAGTCTCAGGGGAAATCTACCATGAGCCCATGACTTAGTACGGGACTGCTTACAGTGATGATTCCTTAGAAGGGGGAGAACTAATCAGATGGGTAGAAATTACATGCTCAAAGGCTGACAGAAGTTATAGTGTCTTTATTGCTATGACAATTGTTTCCTCCGGGGGGGCATAATCATAGTCAGTGTGAAACAGTTCTGTAAGCATGTACAGCAATATATAAGAAACTGCAGTAACAGCAACATTTCATTACTGCCCCTTTATTAACAGGTTAATAGGTTAATAGGATAATATAAAACTCCTAAGAGTCAGTTAGTTTCACATTACAAAGGAGCACTCAGTATTAGTTAACACTTGCTTAACTCAATTAATATTTTTCAGCATCAAAACAAAGCCACAAACAATTCCGTTAACATACTGAAGAAATGCAAGTGAATGATCTAGAACATGTTTCAGTTCACTGCAGCACTGACTCATTTGCCTGGTCTTCCACCAAAGCTACTAAGACTTCATAGCACAAGGATTTGTGCTTGTGGACAAAAATTCCTTAGTAATTTTAATCAAAATTCACAAATGATAAAGTATCAGACTGTCATATTCAGATGGCCCATATATGGAAAAATAACTGCTGTGAAATACACTGAAACTAGCACCTGCAGACAGCTCTGCTGGTGTAGGGGAATAAAGCAGAGACTACAAGACAGATAATCATTCAGTTAGTGGCTTGGGTGTCTACTGGAACTGGTGGGGGAAGCATGGATGTGTCCATTGTGGGGGGGGGGGGGGGTTATCTAATGCCACAGTCCCTCAGAGAAAAAGCACTACCACACAGGGGCAACCATGGGGGGGGGGGGGCTTTTAGCCATCAAGCTGCTTTCGCAGCAGCCCTGATTGCATGTGCAATGCAGTACGCACCAAGTGTTGTGGCCCCTACGCTGATGCAGGTGAAAGTACCAGTTAGGGACATCTGATATTCCTTTGATGCAGTCAAATGCACAAATACCACTGACAGGCAGTCCCACTGGACAGCTCTCTCCCCTACACTAATGGTGAAGATACCCAGTGTAAGGGGATTTAGAGGCAAGGCCTAGTTGGGGAAGTCTGCATTGTTGGCTGGCAGAAAGGTAAAAAAATCTTAAAAAATTCAGCATATGGCAATTCTTGTGAACAGAAGTGATACCAATTATGTCAGGGACAGATTTCTTCTTACCAAGATGGAAAATTACCACCCAAGCAAGTTTAGAAAGGTTTGTATCCATACCTTTAAGTCAAAAGGGAAAGGAATGTCTCTGAAGCAGAACAGAATGGCAGACACTCTGGTACAAGGTAGTGGAGAACACGGAGAAAGAATACACCAGATTAAGCAAACAAGATTCTGAGTAAGATTGGACAGAGTTATGTAACACAAGCAATGCAACAGGAGGGAAGATGGACATTAGTAGTATTACAGGAACATGGGTATGTAACATATGGGTGGTACATTACTAGGTAAAGGTCATTTATAAAAGTGAGAGATGAGGGAAGACGAAGGAATGAAATTTATCATCTACATATTGAAACATCAGATCTGAAGTTAAAGAAGGAAACCACCACTTCATAAAACGGGGTAAAAAGAGTCCAAGCTATGGTAAAGTACCCTTACACTTAAGGCAGGAGGAGGAGGGGGGGTGCGCAGATGAATCACTCTCTAGAGAGAATTACAACTTAGGAACCTGAGTTTTCCTACAGAAGAATGGAAATCCTGAGTTTTGGGTCGATTGAGGTCTTACGGTATTCTTTCTACAACAATCCTCCAGCAACCATATGGGAAAAAATATTGGATATTAAACAAGACAGGGATCAGGGATGCACAGATAAGTCACCAGTAATAAACCAAACCATCCACACCATGCAACTCTGGCTTACAGTGGAACAGAAGGATGAAAAGTAAAGTTTCACAAGGGTGGATCATGCTAACCTAGGAGAGGGACACACAGGAGTTTTAAGGAGATGCAGGGAAATCTAAGTGTAAAGCTGAGGAATAGAGTACTCAGGATTGTAAACATGGGTATGAGGAAGAAGGGAAAAATTAAGGCCAATGGAGCTACACAGGAGAGTGAGGCTAATGATTATGCCAAAAGAGATGACATACAAGAGGTGAGAAGTGGAAGAAGCACATTACTAGGAGGCGAGCAAAGGGTAAACAAAGGTGGTAAAGGCACAAATCAAAAGGTTGACAGAGGAAATGGATTAAGAAAGGAAATAAGATTTTCTCATTACAGCAGAGTGCGCCTCCAGGTGTTTCTGCAGTTAACTCCTACTTACACCTCTAGGTAAGAAACATTGCTTACTCATATTTGCATTAATTCCAAAACCATGCTACATACAAGGTATTAGAAACTTTCACCTTAAAGCATACATTATGGCAAACTGTACTGATAATTGACTGTCTAATACAGCTAAAGAGATGAACATTAGTTTTATACTATTTGGAATACTTTTCATATTTCTCAATATCTCAACATACAGGTAACACAGAAAGAACTGCATATTCTCATATGAAAGCTGTCAGCTGTATGTAGAAAATCCTGCTGGCAGTATGCGTCTTACTTGAATAGTTACGGAGATATCATAAGCAGTTTATACAACATTACAAAATTAATATTCACTGCTCTTGCTTTGGCTTATAAAATCCAGTTTAAAGCATTCAACTGGATGAATGCCACATAAAGGATTAACTTACACAGAACAGTTTGCTATTTACAGTGTTCTAGTAACATTTATGGTTCCAGAGGTATGACTATTTGTTTGAACTGCAAGGTGATTAACTTCATTTCTTTTAAAGGCTCAAGCCACACCCACTGGGAGTTAAAAATTACACACTCAAGAGAGCTGTGCTGGAGGGAATCAGTTTTAGGCATCCTAAAAGGAAGATAAGGACAGACCTGGTCCACAGAGACAGTAAGGAATGGAAGGAGCAAGGGAGATGAGTTACGGCATGGAACAAAAAGATGTACTGAATGAATAGTCTGCATCCATCTTCATAGAGGAAAGGGACAGGATGGGTTCCATATGGGAAGGGAGTAGGGCATGAATCGAGGTCTACTTCCCAGACTTCAGGGAAGAGAAAGGAGTTGAAAATAGGACTGGCTTCAAAATATAGTAAGGTTCAAGGACCAGACACAGGCTGCCTCATAGGTTGTCAGAAACCTGGATTGACCCCCCCCGAGAGTGCCCAAACCATGAGCCTTATCTAACTGGATAGCTTCATTACCTACAGTCAGGACTGGCTTCACACCCCCCTTCCAAAATCAGGACCGTTAAAGTTGAACAAAAATCTAATGGAACTGCAGGGCATGTCCTTGAGGTTGCTTGAATGACCTTAAGCACTTTCCTCTTCACTGTCCACGAGTGTGACGAGGAACAGCTTTCAATACCAGCCCTTTGAAATGTACATGTTCTATCTTGGCTACAGCATTACTGCACCAGTTGGGAAACCAAGCACACACCCAGTCAAAAGGCTGCAGTTTGCTTGGTCTCCACTAGGTGACAGTTATGTCAACAGACCTTCCAATAAGCCTTCAGCTGGGATAGGCCAGCCAGTATCAGCTACTCACTCTCATCGCCCTAAGCAGACTTCTCCAGTTAATTAAACCCATTGATTATTGTCAGGGCATTATCACTTTATCCCTCTATACCACAATGCCACTTTAGAACTCTACCCAGCATGCAACCAAATCCCCAAAAGAAATCTTAAGGAAATCACTGGGCAGAGCAAAAGTGGTTAGCCCTAAGCAGCAGTGCCAGTGAAAGGCATGGTGAAAAACCCATTAGAAAGTTTGGGTAGTTTCCTACTAGCATAGGTTCATGTCTAGAAAGATACCAAGAGAAATCAGATGGAAAACTTCAGACTGGAGTACTAGTAGACAGTCTTCACCTAAACTTCAGCAAGGTCTTGAGTCAATCCCACCCAAGTGGGGTTGGAAGGTAGGACTGAGGCTTGGTTAGAATGGAGGATACAAAGGGTTGAAGCAAGATTAAATTAGTCAGGAACAAGGAAAGTCAGCAGTGGAACACTACAGCTGTCCATCTTGGGTCCAGTACTTTTAATTTCAAATGCATCACAGAAGAGATCAACCACCTCTTCATGGCCAAAAGTGTGGGAATAGAGGAAGAAAGTCTGGCAGTGGAAGAAAAATGATATACAACTTGGAAAAGTTTTCCCAAATGGGCAGAAAGATGGTAGCAGACATTCAATGCAGATTATTTCTAATACTGCACTTGAGGAAGGGTGCTGCAGAAGAGTGGAGCTAACAGGAACAGTGCAGGAAGTAGAACCATTTACCATACTAGCAGTTGGACAACCATGAGCAAAGTGAGAAGGTTCTGGTAGCAGAATACAATGTTGACTGCATCCTCAGAGGCACAAACTTCTGTAGCAAAAGGAAAGTCACCAGCCCTACCAAGGTGTGGTCAGGACTCATGTTCAGTACTGCATATGCAATTCTGGAAGCTTTCCAGGGAGAAGGCATCAATATACTGGACAGAGCTCAAGCAAATCCCAAATGAAGGGTGGGTTAAGCTCAGGGAACCCATCAGAAGGGTGATGTGGGATGGAGGATGAAGAATGTTACCAAAAGTAAAAGGAGCTGGGATTCATCTCAGTGGAGACCAGAAGGCACAATGGAGTTTACATACGAGCGAACAAGATCATTTTAGGGAGCTATGGAGAAATCATCCTTAACAGGCAAATGGTATGGACCCACTACTTGGTAAGTTTGTGAAACTACTTCAGGGAGAGAGTTGCCCTGTGGAACTTGGAATGGAGTGCTAGAGTGAATGGTGGAGAAAGAATCCACAAAGGAACTCTGGGATCGGAAGGATGGAGGGGAGATGGAATGCCAGCTCATTCCCACCTCCCACTCATCAATGAGATCACATTCCTAACAGCTAGGAGACAAACAGCAACTGTCTGCAGCTCAGACACAAAGAAAATTGAAATGTGAATAAAACGTTTTGTAAAGCACCTTATTGTCTTACTTGCTCAGTTAAATATTTTCACATTTAAACTGTTTAATCAAAGCATTAATTCAGTATTACAACTAATTTACATTGAAACAACAGCACTGTGTACAGTCTGCACTTCAGGTGCTGCAGGCTTGAAGGAAACACAACCCATGTAACTAGCACTGCTGCAGTAAACTGGTTAACAGCAAAAATCAGTACGATAGGTATGAAGGAGTTAAATTCATTTCAAGGGCCGAACTGAGAGGCTCCCGCCTTCTGCCATAAAGGATCCACAATATGTTGAAATGCCAGCATTGGCTACATGTATGACAACCATTTAAGAAGCAACACAAGCAAAATGATTTATGAACTCTGCAATGGAGAGAAACAGCAGAAATCAAACAGTAAGCACCTAAAGTCACTCAAATTGTTTTTGAACACGTATTAAGCTTTGTTTACATGCATGTTGGTGTGTAGCTTGGAAACTGAGACCACTCCAAACTTTAAGATGCCCAGCATTGCTTGTAAGGAATTCCAGCAGATAAATAGTGTCAAAATGATTTATTTCTTTATTCTCTACAACTGTAGTGAAATTCCACCTTCAAATGCTCCCTAGAAAATAAGAGTACAGACACAGCATGCTTGGACACTATTTTGTGACGATAGTCAGGACATTTATACACAAATGCAATTTCTGAAATAAATGTAACCTGCCCTGCATAACTGCTACCATCTGTTACCAAATTAAATAGCAGTCAGAGACATACTTCTCAACCTCTTAGTACAACAAATCTGGACAAAGCCTGACAAAATGGGGGGGAGGGGGGCAACGGTACAAAAATAGGCACAGATTTTAAACATTAGTCTTATAAACAAAGGTGCTAGAGTAGGAAGGTCTACGTTAAGATACATTTTCTGAGGGATTTGAAGTCTGAAACTCAAATGTACATCATTTAGTGATTTCAGTCATCAGATCATCCCAGTGATTTACCAGCAAACCACCAATTTTATGAATAGACCAAAATATTAAGCAAAACTCTAGACCTTTGAGAGGTATGGTCACAGGTACACAAGTTTCCTCACCTTTTTTTTTTTTAGAAAAGGTATTGTGCAATTCTTGCACACACTGATTCCTAAACCATCTCCCCAACCTATGATGCAAGGCATCTGGCAAAAGAGTGTGTGGTGGTGGGACTGTCAAATACAAGTTCTAGTATTTTGTACATTGGCATCCAAGGAAAATTACTGAGACTCTCTTAATGCTCAATATAGCTAACTCAACCATTTCAAATAAAATACAAAGTTCCTCCCTCAAGTGCCCACTTGACAGTTTCATAAATTCCATGACCAGTCTAAAGTGCTACCCCTCTCTCAATCTCCCCCCTTAACTGTTCACAAGGGGATTAAAGAAAAATTTAACTGAAACTGCATCAGAACGCCATCAAGATGAGACTGGAATAGAAGAGAAAACAGGAGACAGGTAAGAAGCAAAACTATTTCATACAGTAAAAAACTACAAGAATTGCAAGACTGACAAATAAAATCTTACTATGAAATTATGAGTGAAGAGACTTGCCCTGTTTCAGGTGAAAAGTATACCCAGATATTTGACCATAAAAAGGAGGTGGGGGCACAAATTCTTCAAAACAAACATTATCAACAGCGCTGTACCTCCCTGCTTCCACAATCAGCAGAAACTGTTTAATCAAAGCTATTTACCAAACATTCAAGCTACTGAACAGCCCTCGTAAATATTCATTCGCTGATGCAGATGAAGAAAAAGGTAATACTTGGCACAGGGCATGCATTTGAAGCTCTGATTAAACCTTATTCATATGGAAGATTCTAGCGACTTGCTAGTCTGAGGCATTTTTTCCTTCAGGTTTTGCAAGAAATAACAGAAAAAATGATCTACCTTAACCTTTAAACTAGATCATGAAAATGAAAACATGCAATAATGTGTGTATGAAATACACAATTTCCCCAATGCAAAACATCATTTCCATTAGCTTACAGATCCATGGCATGAACACTGCTGTGCATATGCAAGTCTTTTCTGCTGATCAAATCAAAGCTTACATTTCTGATGCAAGTATGTACTTTAAAACAGGATACATCTAACCACTGCTGCTAAAGGCATTATATGCCAAGTAAGACTTGAAACAGCCCAGACTTCTGTGTAGAACGAAGCGTCTGTCAGACGCAAGAACAGCACATTCTATTTTCATCAGCTATTTCATCCAGTCTCCTAGCACATCTGTTCAATTCTGAAGTACAATCCACACCCCAATGTTAAATATTGTTACCAATAAAATTTCAGAATTAAACATTACCTTCGTTCTTCACAGAACTGAGCAACAACTCTGTTCCCTCACATCCACCCAGAAATGGAGCCTTCCACACCCAACAAGGAAATCTGGAATCTCTGCATTCCTGCCTTTGCAAACCAGAAGCAGTCAACAAGTCATAACATTTCCTGCCAGCAAATAATTGCCTTTTCAAAAAAACTGAAGTCTTCCTCAAGATTGTGATCAACTTGACAAACATTTACAGTGATGATACAACTGGTATTTTTTATTATAATAAGAATGCAGGCCTGGTATTTGCACTATTTACTGTTCATAGATGAACTGGATTCTAGCTTCCTTCAAACTAAGAAGCTTTAATCCTCCAGTAGGTATTAGGAATGCACTCTAGATATTAACACACAAAAAGAATGTGTTGCACTGTACATACCAGTAGTAAAGGCAGACCCCTCCTCAACATATGCACTTCAAATACTTAGCTTAGCAGACTTTTTAACCATCAAATGCAGCCATTAAAAGTGACATGATTTATCAGAAATAACTTGTGCATACAGCACGTTCTAGAATTACTACCTTATTTCTAGATTAACAGTGCAACATCTGGCTAAACTTGTTTATAGACAAGAAAGGGAGAAGAGGGGAAATTAGGCCTTTAGAAAGAGACCACACACCACCGACATCTTGGGTCATTCACAGATCCAATGTTAACAAAGGTAGTCACACGTTCTATATATTCAGACTGTATAATATCCAGATAAAGCCCAAACCAACTCTTAGTCACCAACCAGAGTTTTACCAAAGTTGGAACTCTGCCGACTAGCCTCCTATGACTATCTTCTTTATGCATCAACCCACACATTGGTTAGGACTCTGCTCTAAGGTCCTGACAACTTATGATCTAATTTCCATCTAAAGAAATAGAGAGCTTGCACATGCCAGCTCATAAATGTTATTTATGGCCACAGAAGGAACCTCTTCAATTGTTCTTGCAGTCTTCAACAATAAATCCTGTGACCAGTATTCCCCTCCAATATAAATATCTCAAGACCTATCAATATGGCTCATAGGACAGAAGGTCTCCCCCCCCCACCCCATTCCTCCATCCCAAAGCCAAAAGTTCAAAGGAGTTTCCTAACGGAGTACCAGCTAAAAACTCCAGCCCCCTTCACACAGTATCCTATTTTGCCCCATTTTATATTTGGAACTGCCAAACTACATTCAAACAGCAGCAAAATGCTTCCTGAACATTATTAATGGGACCTATCTAGAACAGCTTATGAAAATACAGCACCAGAGAAAGAAGAGTCATCTTAATTGAAGTGAAGAGCAATGCATGGGAATATCTACAATGCCAAAACTCAGCTAAATACTCAGATAAAAGATTTCATTCTATTCCAGTCCACAGGAAGGAGAGTCCTAACCACCTGCAGTGAAATACTTGGCAATCAAAATCTAAATGTTATCCTTGTTATTGAAAAAAACAGAGAACCTCAAAATTTTCTCATCAGTTTTGAAAAAGATCCTGGATTCCACACAGGTCCCACAATTAGGTCAACATATCTTCCAATTCCATCTCCCAACTTTCAAAATACCTCACATCCATCTCAAAGAAATATTAGGCAGACATTCTTCAAGAGAAAAACTGAACTTCCCTAGAACACCCCCCCTAGCCAATGGAGAGAATGGAGAAGGCATCCTCTTACATACCTCAAAAATTTAACAATAGCCCTTACCACCTTCACATATACCCCTTAACATATAAAGGAATAAAAAAAGAAAGCCATACCTATTCAGCTCACATGACAAAAAGGGTACCTGTAAGATTTATGCCTGATGTAGACCCTATGGCACAGACCTACCCTGGATCACGGGGATCAATATACTTCCGTTACAGAAGAAAGGCAAGTAACTCTTTTCAGACAGTTCAGAACGGTCATTGGGTGGCAAGAATTTTCTAGCCTGAAGCAGTTTCCCTTCTTTAGGAATCATCACCCACCAGGCAGTCTGTCAAAAAAGCAAGGATGTCCCTTCTACTCGTTAACACTTTTATGACAGCTGCTGAACAGGGGAGGGAAAAAAAAAAAACCAACTCTGGAGACAATTATAATGGAAATTTGTCAGGACCAAACATTTCCCATTCCTCCTTTCATGACCACCAAAAGCTGTTCCTCGACACACTGGGGCACTGATGATGCAACAGGGAAGGCAAGTAAAAAAGCTGGCTCATATCAAATAACTCCAGGCCCTACAGGTGATCTTTGTAGAAGTGATAAGCAGACCGCCTACTGTTACTTCACGTACAGGGAAACGTAAATAAAAAAAAAAAAAATCTCTGAACTCTTTTTTTTTTTTTTTTTTTTTGTTTCATAGTACTACTAATAGGACAATTTAACTGTTGGTTTATATGACTGAAAAAAAAGTGATCTCTTTTTTGCTGTGTGTGCTCCTTCACATAAAGAAAATAACTACATTTCCTAAAAAAAAAAAAAAAAAAAAAAAAAAAGCGAGAGGGGATTGTACTCTATTCTTGGTTACAGCACAAGGTCTGACAGACTGCAGGGTAGGATCTGTGCATAGTTAGTGCCAACATCCCCTTGTAGTCAGCATTGAAAAGACCACTCTGTCATTACCATACATGCAAACTATATGCATTGACCTTCTGAGAAACAGCACAGCTGACAAAGCCATTATGCCACACTAAGACAGTTTAGTTACTTATAGACAAACTACAAATGCAAAGCAGGTCATTACTGTAAAAGACCAGCCCCATTGTTGGACAGTGACCTTGTACTAGAATTGAAAAATTTTACTTACTGATTGATGTTTGTTTACTTGGAAAGTCAGACATGGTAGGCGGCCATTTTCGGCAGAGATGCGAGGATAAAAATTCTTTTGTAATACTTTGGAACTTAAGAATAATTGTATAGTCATTACAAAAAACAAACAAAAATATAAATACAGTTTAAATAAGTATACCAAAATGATCGGTTTTAAAAATTATAGCATTAAAACGAAGATGTCTGTTCTAAACAAATATCAGTAGGCTGCAGATAACATTTAGAAAAGATGTTATACTAAGGATGTGAGGAGGCAACTACTAGAAAAACACTGGCATCAGAATCATCCACTGGATGATGCGCTAAACTGAGGTCTTTGGTATTGATTTTGAGGTTGCTGTTGTCCCCAGGTGAATATTGAAGACAAAAGATCTAGAAAATGCATTATGTTTATTCACATAGTACTTTTAACTGTAACAGCAACTTCATAAAACAGTTTCAATTGTTTTCAAGCTTTCTAACTTCTCACTGAATGCATGGCCACAGCTGAAAAAATATATACATATACCTACAAAATGACTACAATCTGAAAACATGGAACCACAACTGTCGATTAATGCATTTAGTCTAATTTTTTTTTCTTCACAATCCTGCAACTAAACACAGAAAATGCATACTTACGACTACTTAGAGAGATGGCTTCCTTTAAGCATTAACAAATCTATACTTCATTCTTAGGATATTTATAACAAGTGGCTATGTTCACGAAAGTCTAAATGCTATTCGAATGCATACATTCAATATTATTAATTGATTCACTTTGCTAACCAACATCTGTCCTTTAAGTAAATCATTGATAAAAACAAATATTTACAAAAATGATGCAAGTCTACAAACATCAATAGCAATTTTTTTTAAATGCTAACCACAGATGAACAGTTTAATACTCGTTTTCCCCTGCAATTCAATACTCATTTGACTGCCGGTATAAAAAAAAAAAAAGTATTTGTAATACATTGTGGAAATACATATATATATATATATATATATATATATATATATATATATATATATATATATATATATATATATATATATATATATATATATATATATATATATATATAAAAAACAATTTGTGCAAGAACGTACCATAGCCGTAGATGGCCTACTGATCACTGTTGCAGTATTCCAAACTCATGTGCGTTATCTTGCCAAATACCCTGGACTTCTGGCCAGTGAACCAAAGCAAAATCCTTCCACAGAACCATACATCAGATATAGGACCTAAGCCCATGAACATACGGTTACTTAAGTGCATATATGAGCATAAATTCTAAGACCATCTCCAAGCCAACAAGCTTGAAAAGGCATGAAAAACAAAAATAAACTAGTCAGGTAAGAGAGGAGACAAAAATGGCAATTCCCTCTTCTGTCCATAAGGGGGGGAAAAAGGAATGAAGAATCAGAGAAGGTGGAAGGAGTACTGCAACAGTGATCAGTAGGACATCTACTATTATTGTCAGATTTTACACAACTGTACTACCACATCCTTCCTTGGATCACTGCTGCAGTATTCCAAACTAGTGGGCAATTCCCAAAGCTTAAGAGGAGTGAAGAGTGGATGGAAGGGAAATAGGAAAATTGTCTATTAATCCAGAGGACTGACCTCGCGAAGGTGGCACTGGAATTAGGAAAGACATAAGTCTATAACGTTTGGTGAAAATTGTCTATTAATCCAGAGGACTGACCTGGCGAAGGTGGCTCTGGAATTAGAAAAGACATAAGTCTATAACGTTTGGTGAAAGTATGGACAGAAGACAAAAGTAGCTGGTTCTAAAACTGTTGTAGAGACAATCCCCTTGTAAAATGGTTCATACAATGCCACTACTCTGGTAGAATTTGCTTTCGCTGGTCAGGATTTGTCATGTAGAGTGTAGCAGAAACAAATGGATTTAGAAGTCCAGTTGGCAATAGTTTGCTTTGAAATGGAGTATCCTAACTATGAATTTTGGAAACTGAAACAATTGGTCACACTTGTGAATATCCTTAAATTTTATCTAGATAGAATCTGAGCGGTCAACAAAGATGGAGAATGTAGAATCTTCTCTCCTCTATTTTGTTGATTAGAGAAGAAAGTGGGAATATTTATGACCTGATAGAGACTGTTCATTTACTACTTTAAGCATAAAGAAGGGATTGGCACTTAAAGACACACTGTTCTTATGAGAAATTACAGAATGGAGGGGTTGCCATAACTGCCTGCAGGCTCGAGACCATCAGATAGAGGTGAAGGCTACCAAAAGAACAGTCTTCCCAAGTACAGAATTTGAGAGACAGTAAGTACTGGTTTGAAAGGAGGGGTCTGAGGTTTTCTAGTACAAAGTTGAGGTTCAAGCAGGAGGGATAGCTTTCCTAGGAGGTTTCAGGCAGGGTACACCTTTTAAGAACCATTTTACCTCTAGTCTGGCCAGAAAAGGGGGGGATCCAGAGGTAGGGACACAGATTTGGCTGAAATATATGTGTCATAATAGAAAAGTATATTTGGTCAGACTCTAAACTCCTCACACAAAAATAACATACAGTAAAACCTTTTCCACTTTCCTAGGTTTGATTTTCAGGTAGATGATTTTCTTGACTCCTGGAGAACCTCAAGCAGGTCCTCCGAAAACTGGTGTCTAAAGGGAATCGGAATATCATCATCCATAATGTCAGGTTGATGGATGACATCTAGGAGTTCAGTAGTGAGCCCTTCTGTTGTATGAGCAAGTCCACAGTGGAGGGAAGCTTTGGCAAAAAGAAAGAGAAGGGGGAACCAGTGCTGCTTTGAACAATTAGAAAGTCATCAGTAAGATCTTTGATATTCTGTTTGGATCGTTATTAGGACCTTGGAATAAAAGGAAGTGGAGGAAAGGCACACAAGAACCTGCCTTTCCAAGGAAACGATATTGCATCAGTTTTCTAAGTTTGAGGACACTAGATTCTGGTGCAAAACAACAACATAAGTTGCTAATTGTTGATGTAAGCAAAGATCTGTGACACCCCCTCCCCATTTGTGGGCTATGGCTAGGAAGATGCCCCTGTTCAGTAGCCATTTGTGGGGTTCTTCTCTTGATCTGCTTAGAAAGTCTGCCAGGACATTTGTCCTGAGAGGGAATGTAAACTACTTGTAGAATAGGTCTGCTTTTGTGGTCTACTCCCATGCCAAAGGAAAAATTCTCCACAGTTGGTAAGATTTGGTGCCCCCTGCTTGTTTAAGAGTGTTCACAGAAAACATAACTGTTATGTTTAACATAGAGGACCTGGTTTCCAAAAAGGGGAAAAGGTCAGCAAGGATGCATTAGTGCCTTCACCTTCAGATCTATGTACTTGGGATCTTAAATTTGTAAACTACTGAACCTGAACTCTTAAGTTGCCCATCCAAGCTCCCCATGCATGGTGTGGATGTGGGTGTGCTGTCTGTAGGTTGAGCTTAATCTGCGATATCCCCCACAGTATTCCCTTCTTTAGGCAGGGCAAGAGAGGAACCTGTGTGCACAGGAGATATATATATATTGGAATCAGGTGAATTTCACGTACCACTGACCTTCCTTGTATGGAGACTGGCCAAAGAGATTGTAGTGATGGTTGCTGCTGTGAATCCCAATGGTCTGATGATTCCC
The DNA here is from genome assembly GCF_019279795.1 of Protopterus annectens. Lineage (NCBI taxonomy): Eukaryota > Metazoa > Chordata > Ceratodontiformes > Protopteridae > Protopterus > Protopterus annectens. The sequence continues at coordinate 625,586,691 of NC_056749.1, forward strand.
CTTACAGTACATTACTGAAGAGAAATTGCACTTTGTCTCAAGGAAGGAAGGGAGGCAGGCAGGTAGACAAGCATGCAGTAGATAGGACAATGAGATGAGTTAAGCATATCCACTGAGAAGATACCTGTATTAACAGGTCATCTAACTAAAGGAATATCCATCAGAGTATGATAATTCAGAGCTGTAAAGGCCAGACTGGAAAGACCTATAAACCTCTCCCCCAACTTATCCGTTGCTCTGCTGTCTTTATCAGAAGAAAAAGCATTGTCAGCACATAGCAACTCTGGGGGGAGGGGGGTGTCTAATATTTTTTTTCCATACATACAAAGTGTTTGCCACATGATTCTTGTACAGACATTTTAAGCTCTTAGGTACCTTGTAAAACCTGTCAGGTCTTTTAGAAGTAGGTGGAAGTGGGTACAAAGGCATCAAGAAAAAAAGTATCCTGAACAGGAAGTACAGGTGCAGAAATACCTACTTAAAATAGGTTAGCTTGTTAGAAATCTGCTTAGATTTCCATTCAAAATGCTTCACCATATTATTAATTTCCCAAATGAAGATGCTTCAACAGGGAAGTTGGGAGAAAGGGAATCATCATCATCCGAGGCCACTTGGCCTGGAAAATGGATCTGGGATGAATACACAATAGAAGAGTACTCATTGTCCAGTTCAGCCTCTACAACCTCAGAAGTGTCCAAGTGTCTTTTTTTGGCAATGGAAGGAGGGACAGTGGCAAAAGGCCACCATCCTTTGCAGGGCCTAGTAAGTGCTATTATGGCCTTAAATAGGCCCTGTAAAAAATCCACCCACTCCTTTTTTTGGAGGACTGATGGGAAGAAATGTTTTTAATATTGTTCTTATTCTTAGGAGCAATGTCCACTTACACTAAATGTGGAGGCTCCGACCCCTGACTAACCTCAGTGAGCAACCCTGGAATTTCCTCCTTATGAAGGATCTGTGGTATGCCTTTGGGCCCTTCAGAAATTTAGTGAGGATCCCCCTTTTTCACCATAAGTAACTTCAGTCTTTCCGAATGTGTAAACCTCAGACACCACACTAGCCTTTGGCACGGTCATGGTAGCGAAGCCTGAGTAAATGCTGAGAGAGATGTATGTTATGCAGCATACAAGTTGAAGACATGCACTTGGCTCAGGCAAGTAACCACAGACAAAGACTGACATACCACATGCAACTGCAAGGTTGTACTTGAAACACCAGTACATGGAGTCAGATATTCAAAACCCTTTATGGTTAGCTGTTTGACTGGCTCTCACCTTCAAGATGGAGAATCAGTACAGCTGGAGCAGTAGCTAGATGGTCGACAAGCAATGGAGGTAGAAATTATAAGTGTACATTTTTTTGCACATCTTAGACATGTGCTGTTTTGTACAACCAGTAAAATATCTCAAACACTAATAGAATATGTGACAACCCATCAGTGGGCCAGTAATCAAGGAATCTAAACCTCACCACTAGCACCAGTGGGAAGACGTACATTGGGAAGATGACAGGTACACACAATATTTCCAGATGCAGTTCTTTGCATCAAGTGCAAGTTCCCTAAAGGGCACACAGAGACCACAGTCAGGCATGGCTGGCTTCTCCACCTTTCTCCAGATCCTGAATAAGACTCCCCAATGGCACAGTTGAAGAGTTGAGATCTCAGCTGAGTGACCAAGCAAAGACCTCAAACACTCTAAACAGTGCCTTGTGTCCTTGCCCAAGTAGCTGCCACACACACACTCTTGGAGATTTGTTTTACACACAGCTGGCACAAGTTTAATAGCTATGCCCCCTTCTGCCAAGACCATAAGGTAGTTATTACTCCCACCAGCCACCTCTTTATCAGCTACTTTAAGGACTTTAACAAAGGGTGTTCAATCTTACTGTGTAATGTTACTGTCAATACAAATGGTAATCTGACCAAGAGCAAGGCTATCAGAAGTGGCCTATATAATGTCACCAAATATGCAAGTGCTCTCCGAACTTAAATATGTCTAGACAGACCAGCCACAATGAAATGTTTAAATATATTTAATAATAAAATAAGACAATACTAAATATAAATTTACAGCAATATCAGAGTTCAAAATCACAGGAAATAATTTTAAACATTTCAGGACAGTCTCAAAGAAAGAAAAATGCATAAATTAAACTTTGCTACATTCCTGACTATATCTAAGGGAATTACTATACCCTAGTACACTTATTTAGAGCAGCAAGGCAGATGTGAATTGATCCTCTAGCTGATGTTTTCAGGTCAAAGATACAACAAAATGCAGTCTCCCGCAGACTTATTAAAATAATATCTCACATATTACTGCTGGGATAAGATTATAGAATGACATAATTTCTTGTCAGCTGAATCTATGCCAAGTAAAATCCCCACTGCTGAAAGTTAGCAGTATTTAACATCTACCTGGGAAAAACACACACAAGGGCTTTTCCTCAGATCTTGGTATTTGCTGGAAGTCATAAAACAGTAAAACACTTCCAAAACAATACAGAAAGCTCCCTAGTTCTAGACATTGTGCCTGTTATTGCACTGAAACAGAAAGAGAACATCTTTTTATGGCCGGACCATGAACTAATTTCAGCTATTTTCCTGAAGTTAACCTTCAGTGTTCCAGTTTCCATTGTTAAAATATATACATTTCACAGTTAAAATACTGCATGCACATTTCTGTTCTTTTGCAGTAGGGTACACTGTAGATACAGCTTTAAGCTCAATACTTGGCAAAAACCTTTTCAACACTTTTGTACCAGCAGTTTAATAAACACCTGACATACAGTTCTAATGCATATGGAACACAAGTATCTTACACAAATGGTGTTGATATGCACAAATGACAAATATTTACAAAATTCCAGATAGCTGTGCTGGCAGTATCTCCCTTTGTCATAGACTACTTGTAAGCCAATGATCTGGTTGCTAACCAGTCAAAACACCATCTCATCTAATAAAGCATTCAAAGGTGACCTCCACAATGTCATTAAATGGTCAACACACTAGCAACTTCAACTTCACTCAACTTACAAAAGTCCACATTCATGTTATTTTGGAAAAGACTAATGAGAACTGCTAAAAGAATGCAAATGCAGCACAATCATTTTTGGAGTAGGTAAGACTTATCGCTGGCCTTGAGACATACCATTATGGCACAAAATAATCAACTAAGACTTAGAAGGTGGTTTTCAACATACCTCTGCCAGCTGTCTTAAGTGTCTCTAGCGAACTAAACACAGAGACCTTATCTGCAATAACTCAGAGCTACAAAGCCTACAAATTAGAAAATCATATACAGCTTCAGGCTAGTATAGGCCTTTCAAAGCAGCATTCTTTCTCCTAGACTCCAAATGGCATGCTATCTCCTAATCAATGACATAAGTATTTTATTTAGTATCATTCTGCCAGCCTATAGTTAATGGGTTGTCTGCCTCTGGTCTGGAGACAAAATCAAGTACAAAATTTAGTTCCTTATAGCTCAACACTAATGTAATTAATTATTCAAGTACACCAACAAACTAATGACCACATCTTGGTAACCTACCTCCCTGCAATATACGCTCATACATGCAAAGCACACTTGTCATTAGATACTTTAGCAAGTCAGCTGTGAGAATTCCCTTACAGATTCATAGATTGTTACTCGCTAACAAACCTGGGGAGGGGGACTTGCTAAGCCTAGCCAAGTTTTCCCAAAAGAATAATGGCGTCCTGCATCCAAATAGGACACTGAGGGCCAGGCATTTATAAGCTACCTCTCTCTCTCTGGTTTCTTAGGACATACTGGGTTGTCTTTGGAAACTGTTTAGAAACGAATGGTTAAAAACAGTCAGAGAAGAATTTTTAAAAAGTTGACTAGCAAATAAATCTACTCTTTGCTGAAGTGGAAGTCATTTAACTTTTACTAAGGTAATGCAGTGCTGTTCCCATCGAAGGGGAAAAGGCAGATGACTCTACATATTTTGTTTGTTAAAGCTATATAGTTTTTTGTTCATCTTTGCGGAAACGGTGTGAGATCATATTCAAGTTTTGATTCAATGCTACTAAAGATGATGGATTAAAAAACTACACACATCATCAGGTTACAAAGAATGTGTCAGGTAGGTTACTAGAATGCGTCAAACTAGATATTCAACCATACTCTGATGGAGTCAGGGACAAAGAAAATATTTCATGTGCAACTGAACTACAATGATTTTTAAATAGTTAATGCATGGCTGATTTGCTATGTAGGTGTGTGAAAATACCAGACTACTGTCATCTGATAAACTTACTGTAATTTGTCAAAGTCTTCATACAGCCATACTGTATATTAAGGAGATGGGTGCAAGCCAAAACTTCAGGTGCAACTGGAATGACTATGCTTTACAAGCCCTGTAAGCATGACTATTTCTGGTATGCACATATGCAAGCAAATAAAATGAGAGAGTCACAGTAAGACCTGTTGTACACTTCATGTACTTACCTATTTGGATCCCTATCAGTTCATACAGTTTTCAGAAACTCGAAATTCACATGGTTTGGACCATATGATTGAATTTTTGAAAACCTGAAGCTTTTGAATGGAGATTGCAGTAGAGTGTGGATTGGGAAATGTATCCTTTTCCCACTTAGTGCAATCGCGGAGTTAGGATATACAACTTGCAGAGGGTGTGGGGGGATGCATGGGGGCTTCTCCCCCTGACTTTCTGAAAACTGGATCATCGGATAGGGATCCGCTTATTTCTAGGAATAAAATTAACTGTTCATAAAACAAAACTCATCAAAAACTGGATTGGCAAGACAAAATTCAAAAACTAAACAAAATATATGATCAAGTACTTTCAACTCACATTAAGCCACTTCCTCACAATTCATTTCTCAAAACCAGATGATATTTATCTGGACCCAAAGAACTACATTACCACCCAGTACCAATAAAAATATAAGTGATAAAAGTAGTTTATGTCATGGTTGTAAAAACTCTCTACATACTCGTGTTTAAATCTATTAAATAAGCACAACGTCAGTTAGTAGTGTAGGAAGAGATTATGGGTTTTCGCTTCATATATTTTTATATGTCTTACTCATTTCCTTGTTAAGAACAGTAAAGTGCATGGGATGAGAATTCAAAAGCAACTGCTAATGAAATTTGCAGTGTTTCAACTTACTACTGCAATCTATCTCCCTTGGATCCAAAGTCAATTCGTTAACCACACAAAACGCAAACTTTGCAAATCTAAAAGGCCAAAGTGTGCTTAAATAATGCTCATTTCTTGTTCTGCTTTAGGGGTATTCCGAGAGTTCTTACCCATCTCTCAACTAGAACAGATAGCACAAATACAAACCCCAAGCTACTGCAATAAATGTGCTTTTTAGTTTTGCTTTTAAGCAAACAGTGGTCAGAAAACATGAGGAGCGACAAGAAATGAAAAGCACTCTTAACACTTGGTCAACCACTGGCTGTGATGTACGCATAATCTGTAACAAATTATTTTAAAGGTAGAACAAAATAGGTAATGAAACTGAATTGCATTAATTGGACGGCAGGGATTCCTCTTCAAACTGTTGAGAAGCTATCATTAGAGCAGTGACTATTATAGTGAAGATTGTTGATGAGGGTGTGTAGCCACGTGAGAATTAAGAGGTTAATGGGGAGACTGACATCATCCGATAAGACAGTCCAACACTCAGACCAGCAAGAAAAAGAAACATACCATAAGGTAACAAGTTAGAGTCATGATGTATGCTCAAC